>NW_009610203.1:0-11215 GCF_000690535.1 Cariama cristata
TCTCAATCACATCATCCCCCAGCCTGTATCGATGCCAGGGGGTGCCCCGACGCAGGTGCAGGACCTTGCACTTGGCCTTGTTAAACCTCACGAGGTTCTCATGGGCCCACTTCTCAAGCTTGTCCAAGTCCCTCTGGATGGCAACCTGTCCCTTAGGTCTGTCAGCCACATCACTCAGCTTGGTGTCTTCTGCAAATTTGCTGAGGGTGCACATGATTCCATTGTCTATGTCACTGAAGATATTAAACAGCACCGGTCCCAGCACAGACCCCTGAGGGACACCGCTCGTCACCGGCACCCATCTGGACATCGAGCCATTGACCACCACCCTCTGGATGCAACCATCCAACCAATTCCTCATCCATCGAACAGTCCACCCATCAAATCCATACCTCTCCAATTTAGAGAGAAGGATGTTGTGGGGGACCATGTCAAAGGCCTTACAGAAGTCCAGAGAGATGACATCCGTAGCCCTTCCCTTGTCCACTGAGGTAGTTACTCCGTCATAGAAGGTCACCAGGTTGGTAAGACAAGACTTACCCTTGGTGAAGCCATGCTGGCTGTCTCGAATCACCTCCCTGTCCTCCATGTGCTTCAGCATAGCTTCTAGGAGGATCTGTTCCATGATCTTCCCAGGCACAGAGGTGAGGCTGACGGGTCGGTAGTTATGAGGCTGATGGGTCGGTAATTACCATCTTATACATCCATCTTACATATCTTTTTTCCTCCTCCTTTCTATCACCTAGTATGTTTAGTAAATTCTAGGAAAAATTATCTGACAGCGTTGCAGTGATTACGCACTTTATAATTCATAATGAAAGTTGTTAAAGTAAGATGTCTTTTTACAGACTTTTGTGAGCACCACCATTGTGCTACATATTGCTTTTCAATGTGTTCTATAAAATAAAAGAAGCAGAAACTGACCATCAGAAGATAAAAGTTGAAAATCCTGCAAGGGTACCTGATCTATCATCCAGAAGTTTCAGTGTTGCACTTTTTGAGTGTCAATGGGCTTTACACCCATTCAATACCTTTGAGAATTAGGATCTAAATATTTTGCAATTTTCAATGCAAGACTGGATTAAAACACAGTGAAAATTTTCTTTAAAGTATTTAGATATCTTCCACAACCTGGTAGAGCTGACAGAATCTTCTGCCCTGATATTTATTTTCTCCTGCTTGGTTTCATCCCAACTGGTTTTAGTCTAAACAACTCTTATTCCTGATTAGCATTCAGGTACTCAGATTCTGGTTTGAATGTAATAGAATTTTCTGGATATAAATTAAAGACTAAATTAAGGAAATTTCTCTGTGGACTTTGTGGTTGAAACTGAAAGAGATAAGTAAGCTTTTACAGATTGTTCCAGAGAGAGGAGAGTGTAGAATGGAAATGGGCTTTACTGACGTTGTCAGAGGAAGAAGGATCTATAATATTTTACTGTTTGTTACTTATGGAAGATTTTTTCCCTAAAAATATAGTTGCAATAACGTATAAAATTGTGTACAAACTCATTATGTTTAAAGAAATAGTGTGGAGTCTAGAGGAATAAAAGCCATAGACTGGAAAGGAGTTAGTCATAGACTAAAGTTACAGACTGGGAAGTCACATACTGGTAAGTCTATAACCTACCAGAAGCTTACGTTGGTGACATCACTGACAGCTTGCCAAGTTTGGTGAATCCTACAGATTATAATCTGTTCCTACTATTCCACGCAGAGTCAAATGCTACTGCGCCAAGGCAACTTGGAACCATCAAAAGAGACTATATGTCCCTTGGAGGAATGTTAAAAGGATCTGGAGCACAGGTGGTGTTCTCCTCTATCCTCCTAGTCAGATGAAGGGGTTCAGGAAGAAAGACATGAATTGAACAGGTCGATGCCTGGCCACTTGACTGGTGCCATACTTAAGATTTTGTCTTCTGTGACCATGGATCTACCTTTAAGAAGCCTTGTTTATTGGGAGCTAATGGGATTCACTTGATCAAGTCAAACAGGGTCTTTGCCAAGAAGCTGTCCAGAATTATACAGACAGCTTTAAACTAGATTTGGCTTTGGGTAACAGATAAATGCCAGGAACTGCTAATGTATTAGAACTCAAAAGGCAAACACCTGTGAAATGCCTCAAAGGAATTAGGGTGTGTTTCTCTAAAAAGGTGACAAGGTCAATAGCCCAACTAAGTGCCTCTATACCAATGCATGTTACCCAGTATGGGTAACAAGCAGGAGGAACCGGAAGCCACTGTGCAGCTAGAAAGCTACGATCTAATCGTTATTGCTAAAAAATGATGGGATGAATCGCATGAATGGAGCATTGCAATCGATAACTATGAAGTGTTCTGAAGGGACAGACAAGGAAAGAGAGGTAAGGGGTGTACCCTCTATAGAAAAAAATGGATTGACTGCACAGAACTGTCTTTGAAAAACAGCAATGAACAGGTTGAGAGATTATGGGTAAAAATTAGGGGCCAAACTAACAAGGGAAATACTGTGGTTGGTGTTTACTACAGGCCACCTGACCAAGGGAAGCCTGTAGATGAAGCGTTCTCACTTCAGTTACAGCAACCGTCACACTCGCAGACACTCCCTCTGCTGAGGGACTTCAGTCACCTTGATATCTGCTGGAAAAGTGGCACAGCAAGCTGTAAGTGGTCCAGGAGACTCTTGGAGAGTGTCATGGATGATTTCTTAATCCAGGTCATAGACAGCCCAACCAGAGGGGAAGCATTACTGGACCTGTTGCTCACCAACATGGAAGAACTAAATAAGGATGTGAAGATTAGTGGCAGCCTGGGCTGCAGTAATCTTGCTCTAGTGACATTCACAATCTTGTGGAATATGGGAAAGGTGAAGAGTAGAGTCAGGATGATGAATTTTAGAAATGCAAGCTTTCAATTTTTTAAGGAATTACTGGATGGGACCCCATGGGAAACTACCCTCAGGGGAAAAGGTGCTGAACAGAGCTAGCAGCTCTTTAAGGACATTTTTCTTAGAGCACAAAAGCTCTTGATTCCCACATGTAGGAAACTGGGCAAGGAAGACAGGAGACCAGTGTGGCTCAGTAAAGACCTCCCGGTCAAAGTAGAGCGTAAGAAGAAATGCACAGGAAGTGGAACCAGGGCCATGTATCCTGGGAAGAACATAGGGATGTTGCCTGGATGTGTAGGGATGAGATCAAGAAAGCTAAGGTACAGATGGAACTAAATTTGGCAAGGGAAGTGAAGAATAATAGAAGTGTTTACAGACACTTTGTTCAGAAAAGGAAGATAAAGAAAATGTACCCTGGCTGTTAAATAAGACACGAGAGCTGGTGACAACTGACATCGAGAAGGCTGAGGTCTCGAACAATTTTTTGCCTAACATTTCAATGATAGCCTCTCTTCCCACACATCTCAAGCCCCTGAAACTCAAAGCAGGGGCTGGGGCAACGAAGTTCTTCCCATCATAGGAGAAGATCAGGTTTGAGAGCACCTGAGGAACATGAACATACGTAAGTCCATGGGATCCAACGAGATGCACCCCAGGGTCCTGAGGGAATTGGCTGATGTAGTCACTAAGCCACTCCATCATATTTCAAAAGCCGTGGCAGTCGAGCAAAATCCTCAGTGACAGGAAAAAAAGAAACGTCACACTTATTTTTAAAAAGGTTAAAAAGGGCACTACTGACTGGTTAGCCTCACCTTAGGGCCCAGTAAGATCATGGAACATACCCTCCTGGAAGACATGTTGAAACATATGGAAGACAGGGAAGTGATTAGAGACAGCCAACATGGCTTCACCTATGGCAAATCGTGCCTGACCAATCTGGTGGCCTTCTATGATGGAATGACTGCATCAGTGGACAAAGAACTGACGTCATCTATCTTGACTTCTATAAGGCCTTTGACACAGTCCCACACAAAATCCCTGTTGCTAAATTGGAGAGATACAGGTTTGATGGATGGACTATTTGATGGATAAAGAATTGGCTGGATGGTTGCATAAAAAGGGTTGTAGTTAATGTCCAAAGGGAGACCAGTAACAAGTAGTATCCTTCAGGGGTCTGTATTGGGACCGGTACTGTTCAGTATCTTTATCAATGACATAGTGAGATTGAGTGCACCCTTAGCAAGTTCACGGATGACACCAAGCCAAGCAGTGGTAGAGGGAAGGGATGCCATCCAGAGGGACCTTGACAGGCTTAAGGGGCGGGCCAGTGTGGACCTCATGAAGTTCAACAAAGCCAAGTGCAAGGTCCTGCACATAGGTCACAGCAATCCCCAATATCAATACAGACTAGGGGATGAATGGATTGAGAGCAGCCCTGCAGAGAAGGACTTGGGGTTACTGGTGGATGAAAAACTGGACATGAGTCAGCAACATGCGTTTACAGTCCAGAAAGTCAATCATATCCTGGGCTGCATAAAAAGAAGCCTGGCCAGCAGGTTGAGGGGGGTAATCTGCCCCACTACTCCGCTCTTGTGAGATCCCACTTAGAGTACTGCATCCAGTCCTGGGGCCCCCAGGACAAGAGGGACATGGACCTGTTAGAGCAGATCTAGAGGAAAGCCATGAAAATGATCAGAATGATGGAATTCCTCTCCTGTAAAGTAAGACAGAGAGTTGAGGTTGTTCAGTCTGAAGAAGAGAAGGCTTTGGGAAGAACTTATTGTGGCCTTTCAATATATAAAGGGGGCTTACAAGAGAGATGAAAAAGACTTTTTAGCAGGATCTGTAGTGACAGAACAAGAGGTAATGGTTTTAAAGTGAAAGATGGTAGATCAAGATTGGATATAATAAATAATTTTTTACTCTTAGGGTGGTGAGGCACCGGAATAGGTTGCCCAGAGAAGCTGTGGATGCCCCATCCCTGGGAGTGTTCAAAGTCAGGTTGGATGGGGTTTTGAGCAATCTGATCTAGTGAAAGGTGTCCCTGCCTATGGCAGAGCGGTTGGACTAGATGACCTTTAAAGGTATCTTAGAACCCAAACCATTCTATCATTCTACAACCCTACAAGTTGAGGAGTCTTCTGCAGAAGCTTCCTTTGGTCAGTAAGGATCTTGTTTCTGAGACATGTTACAAGGCATGAGCATGTGTCAAAGCGCACAGCAGCAACTATCTTGAGCATCCAGGCAGAGTGCTATCAAAGCAAGCGATGCTAGGAGTGGCTGCCTGGAGTAGCTACTGAGGCAAGATCAACAGACAGAGTGTGTGAGTAGAGTATTAGCATATAGTATGACTTAGCAGCTAGCACAACCAGGTAGTTAAAAAGTGGAGGATAGTTTGCTGATGCCTTTCTGACCACCAGAACAAGTGACAGAGCAATGGAGTTTGGAAAATCCAAATGGTTAACATGAGAAGTTATCAGCTGCTCTAACAGTTGTTTTATCAGTAACTCAGAAGAGGAAAATGTCAGGAAATTGAATATTGATGGAGTTTGTTAAAGAAATAGTCAATCCATTTATCTTTCTGTTGTATTTATTTAAGGGTACTGCTGTTTGAATCACCTTTTGCAAGTGGGAAACATTAACTAAGCACTACAACAGCTTAAGTTCATTTTACCAGGTTCCTGAGTTCACACCAATGTTTATTAGTGATCCCTAATAATTGAGTTGACGGTGAGTAGGTACTGAACTGCCTATAAGAAGTTTTGTCTCACTGTGGTAGTTAGAGAGGAACTATCCCTTCTTCATCTCACTATAAAGGGAATGAACCTGGCTTTGCTCACACATGTATAAGTCAGCAATGAGTCAACTGGTCTCTGCAGAATAACAGGCACATAACCAGTGAAGTTATGATCAAAATCAACCCTCAGATTTGATAGATGGACTCCAAAATTGTTATGGACTCCTTACCTGATGTTAAATAAAAGTAAAAATAGAGTCTTACAGTTCACCTTATGAAACAATGGTATACTGCTGAGGGCAAAGAAAAACTAATAATACAGAAATCTTTACTCCCACAGTAGTTGTCCATTACAGAATTTCCCATACCTTCCTCTGAATTTTTTTAAAGCAAGTGACTTCAGAGTTTGAATATAAGACTGTGTCAACTACCAGTATTATCCTCCTGCATTCACAAAGTTCATGTTGTAGTATAACATTGGTAATTTCAGATACTAATAGTTTCCACAATTTTTCCATATTTCAGGAAATGCCATGTATCTTGCACTTCCTTAGGTTTGAAATCTATTTACCTGTACTATACTGGTTTTGTTTTTTTAAATTATTTTCATTTTTTCTTTTAATATAACAATTTTACTTTTTCTTTGGTATCTTTAAGCCTACTCAAAAGTCCTTTTCCAAGAACACTCTCTAACATGTTCTTCACCTCAGTCTGTACAGAATTAATAAAGATATTAAGGCTTTTTACAACCTTATTTCCTATTGATATTGCTGTACAAATGAAGGGAGATTTATGTGTTTTCTATGTATGTTGCTGGCAATACTCAGTAACATGAGTTTTCAATCCCAGTACAATCAGTATGAAATGGTCCTTGCATTGGAGTAACACGTCCATACATTTTCTTTTGTCTTCATTTTGTAAAAAATTTAACGCAGCAGAATGAACCACGTAAGTCTTAATAAATCAACTTAATATAAGTGTGTGTGTGTGTATGTATGACTGTGTGCTTATGTTTGTTAAAGGGCAATGCTTAAAGCTGACCACAGATATTATGATAACAATTAATTCAAAAACATTCTACTTCACCTTCTTTTTAGTTTTATCTTCAAATGCCCATTTTTGCATTCCCAGTTGTACATCTGTTTATTGCACTATTTTTTACAGCTGTGCATTTACCTGTACCATAGTAAGAGCCAAGCCTATGCTTTGACTCACAGTTACAAGTTAAAATATAAAAGCATAATACCAGAAGTACACTCTAATCAACAGCTACAGATCATAAAAAACCATATGTTTTCAAAGCAGATTTGAAATTGGAAAATCAATAAAACAATGAAAGACACTGTATAAAAAAGTCCCTTCATGTAGGAAAGATAAATTTCCTACTTCATTCCTGTTGACTCTTTACTACGTCCCTACAGTATCTACTAGCAATTCCCTAGGACTTTCCTGTTTCTTTTAAGGAAGGCTCACTTTGTGGGTCTTGAATTAATGATTTATGTCTTTGTTCAGTTTTAAGTTTAAAAAAAACTAAAATTAAATAGTTATGTATCTATAAACTATGAAATACTAGCAATAAAAACCATCTTGGACTGACTGTCTGGAATCTACAGGCATGCAAGGGTCTTTTAGAAAATAGTGAATGCCTCTATGTATCTTAATTCCTTAGCAGGGGTTGGGGTGGGAGAGTCTCCTGGAACATGATAAAATCTGCATTTCTAGATTATGCCCATCAGTGACAGAACCAAAGGTTCCTGCTTTGTGGCATGTTGACTTATTTCTGTTTCTGTGCGAGTTCGGTTTTAAGTTACTGTATCTCTTGTGGTGAGTTGTGCTAGAACCATATTACAGTTATTTGGCTAAACTGACAGAATAAAAAGGCCTGGTTTGGATTCTGGGGACGGTTCCTTTCTTCTTGTCAGGAAATTCCTTCCGCTAACAGAATTTTTCTAAATATTGGTTCTTTACCTTAGGAGGGGTTAAAGAACATTCCTGGGATTTAAATAACATTATTTAAGTTCCCTACTCCAAGGTTTCATGCAAGGACTTGGGACTTAACTTGAACTTTTAGAGACATTTAGTTGCCTTGCTTCTGTGGTTGTGAGGTTGCACTTTCCTACTTCATGGAGTGCTGTAGAGAGACAAATATACTAAATATTACTAGGCTTCTTTTATAAATTTTTCCAATATAGTATACATGTGATGTTTCATGCAAAGGATGTTAGTCATAAAGTGGAAGTCTGAATATTAAGTCTGAATAAAAGGAATGTAACATCTCCAAATCACGAAATCATGAAGAGGAAAATCTGAGAGCACCAGGGCAAAATACCTTGTTTCATTTGTCCTCAGAGATACAAGGAACTGTAATGTCTGGCCAGCCCACCTTTATATAAACAGTCATCAAGCTGTAAATTCCTGAGAACTCAGGAGTCAGCAGTATTCACTGACTCTCAGTGAGAGCAACAGGAATAAATTTAGCAATTCTTCCTATATTCCTAAAGAATCCTCTTATTACTGGAAAGATATATTTTGCCTGCTTTATTTCTGATGCACACGGCAAAGGGGTGAATGGGAGAACATTATTAGGTATTATGTGCCACACAATAGAATAGAGATGTGGAATTATGGGGGGAAGTGTAGGCAGTGGTTGGTTTTGTCAAAGTGGTGGAAAAAAGTGAAAGAAATCTGTTTAAAGATATGTGGTGTGAATAAGGGGAACAGGAGACTAATGATACATGAGAGGAGTAGGAAGAGAATGACAGATGATGATAGCAGTATACCCACCAGTCAGGACTTTATTCTGAAATTCATAATATTCTTTGCTTGATTTAAAGAAACCATAGTAATTTCTGAAATTTCCCCTTTAATCTTCAATTAAGTAATTTTTGTATTTATCCAAATGGTTGTCATCACCCATTATATTCACAGCAGTGAAAGCAGCTGAATCTTTCTATAAGAAGGCTGAGGTGTCCACTTACATTTTGCAAGTGAAAATGAGGCTGTCCAGATACTAATCTCATATTCCTTTTAACAGAGTAGAAGCAAGTCTGTCCTAATGGATGACATAATTCCTTTGCCATTTTGTCAGCTCGGCAAGGAATAGAAATATATGGAGATGTCAAGAACTACATGACAGGTACAGCAGGCTGAGTATCATCGTAAGAAAAAGACAGAAACTCTCTGAAGCGTGCAGGCAGTATTAGAGAGCATGAGGTCTACAGCAGTAGGCGAAGACTGATGATGGGAGGAAAGTGCCTCTCAGAGATGTATGTAATAATTTATATCTAGCAAAGGAAATATCTGGAGATTATCTAAGAAACGACTGCAGAAAGAAAGACTTTGGAAAAACATAGAAAGAAGGAAAGACATATGAGATTAGGAATAGGAGGCAAATGAGGGAGATGGATGGGAAGGCTGCCTTCCCTATCCACGTGCAAAAGGATATACAGCAGCACAGAATAATGTCTCTCTTAAAATTAATAATAATAATAATATGGTCATCTCCAAACTGCACATAGAGATTTCGAGTTGGTTGCTTTTCTTGTCATTGTGGTTTTGTTTTAACACAAAATACTAGATTTTTAACATGAAGTGTTTACAGAAAAATTGTAAGGCTGGTAGCTTTCTTCAAACAATTAATAGAAAGAAAAAAAAAGAAAAAGATAACACTAGGATTGACTTTGCAGTTGGAGCTCATTCTACTGTAAATTAAGAACAAGAGAAATCTGATCTGGTCATTTGGTCACAGACTATGCTTTGGTGACACTAGTACTAAAGTTGCAGATCAGGCCACAGTCCTGTAGTTTTCTCAGTTTATAAATTAGCCATGGTGGGAAACTGGTGCAGCTCCTAAAATCTTTGTACAACATGTTATTAAAGCTGTGGAACTTGTCACCTGGATGATAACAAGTCTCATGGATTCAGCAAGCAGCAGAAAGAAAATCTATCCAAGCGGTCAGAAACAAACATGTTGCTTCTAGCTTAGAAAGTACTTATTCCACAGTTGGAAGTTGAGGGATTATTTGGAGAAATATGTTCATATGGTCTTCCTGTCTATAAAGTCCTGTTTTCTTTTCCAAGTATCCAAAAAAACATTTAGATGTGGTGCTTCAAGACATGGTTTAGTGGGTTTAGTGGGCATGGTGGTATCGGGTATGCAGTTGGACTTGATGATCTTTGGGGTCTCTTCCAACCATAATGATTCTATGATTCTATGATTATCAGCTACTACTAGGAATGGGATACTGTGATAGATAGGTTCATTCTTACATTACTCAGATAGCGTTTTTACTTTCATCTTCCAGACAGAAACTGGAAATAACTTATTTCAAATTACAAAATTACATTCATACCATTTTATTATTGGTTTTACATTTAATAATCTGTGCTACAGTCAAGATGTTCCTCCCTTAGATACTGATCTCTAATAAGGATAATATTTTGAGATTTTATAGGAAAAATAACTTAAACATAATTAAGGATTTGAAGGCCTTATCAATGGAAACGTATTTTCTGAAACAACTCGAGAGCAAATTTACACTACAGATGGAACAAACAGTTATAAGGTACCAGTAAATAAAATTATATGCTCTCTGCTGCTTGTGTGTTGCTAGATCAGATTGTCTGTAAATTACTTTGTGAAAGAATGGATCAGTAACTTTTTTTACAAAAGTGGCAGTCCTAACAGTCTCTTTGGTAGCTCTTATGCAATAAAGGGATACTATTTTTATACAAGTATATGAACGTAAGCTTGCAAGCAGCTTTAACGACAGCTGACTTTTTATCTATGATCTTGTGATGCCCTCATGCTGTCATTTTTGTCATTGCTGGCACTGCTTCTTTACAGTTCCCCAGAATTATCATAATAATCATTCATGCTTAGTATTCCTAGAGATATTTGTTCAGTGTGCAACTTAAATTACTTTATATCCAGGCTTTTTATATCTATAGTGTTTTGAAAGGGCTTAGAGAGTCTCTTAATGGACTTCATGATCATGTCATACTGGGCAAATCCTAGACAAATATTATTTTGGATGTATCTTTTATATTTATTAAGAGGAAATTACATTCCACATAAAGGTTGATGCTTATCTCAGTCTGACAGATTTCTTTGTTTCACAGTTCTCTAGAGAGAAGAGGATGGTACTAGTAATGTCTGAATAAATATACTAAAAATGTAATTTTTTTTTATATTGTTTTGAAGGGAGGAATTTTTCTGAGCTGAATGCAATGCATTGCAAACCACTTTACCACAAGTGTAGTAACATGAGCACTCTCTTCTCAGCTGCCTTTCTGAGAACAGAGAGATTTAAACGTTGGATCATGAAATTATTCCTTTAGTATTAATAATTACTTTTTATTTCTGCTGTACTTCTTTGCTACAGTAAGAGGCAATATCCTTAGCAGAGTGACTTTTTGGTAGCAGAGATTCTCATAATACTATTCTGCTATAGTTATTTCACTTTGGTATCATATAATTAATCACGGACTGTATGATACTATAAGATGTAAAAAAATCCCAAACATATTTTTATTGCTTGGTTACAATTCATTCTGCAGCTCTCATTTCTGTCATGGACAGTCATTACTCATTAGTTTAAGTACACTGAATTC
>NW_009610203.1:11228-11465 GCF_000690535.1 Cariama cristata
GAGGGCTGATGGACAACAGTTTAAATACTGTATGCTGAATTTTAAGTGGTGATGCAGGGAATCAAATCTTCCTCTCTCACTGACTTTCAGACAAATATCTATGTTCCTTTTCCCATTAGGAACATTCAGCTTGAACCTAGGAGCTTTCAGTTATACAAGGAAGCCCACCGTATTTCAAGGGGATAAACAGAAGTGCACACACACACATATACATATATAAATATATGAATATACCTA
>NW_009610204.1:0-3474 GCF_000690535.1 Cariama cristata
TGCCTGGCCTGGCGTGCCACTGCAAAGGGGGGATTCCCTTCTCCTCCCTCCCACGTGCTGCCGGAGGACACTGTGGACCTCGTCGCTGCTGTGCAGCTGCCCTGCCCGGGCCCAAGGGCACAGCAGTGCCCGGCACTGTGGGTTGAGTCGGCCAGAAGGCCCTGGTGAGCATGCCATGCCACGCAGGTTCTAGCCAGTCCTTGCCTGGAGCTGGAAAATTAACGGGTGAGAGCAGCCGACCCCAGGGCAGCCCTGCACTCCCACCAGGGCTGCAGCGTGCAAGGCAGGGGTGTGCAAGACTCCCTCCTGTGTTGATGTTGCTGGGATGGTGTTGTAGTGGGAGGGGGTCCTGAGCTCTGCATCTTTTATACCTTCGAGGAAAGGAGTTTTCTTGCTCAGAGGAGATCTGATACCCCTTACTGCAGAAAGCCCCCTCCCCCCAAAAAAAGGACTTGTGGCCAAATGAGCTCTGAGGGCTTCAGGAGATGGCTGGCTTGTGAAGAGATGGGGGTCCTGAGCCCGCCCACCCTGCTGATACCCCAGGACAGGTCTGTGGCAGGAAGATGCTCGATGCTCAGCCTCCCACCCTTCCTGTGCTGCCGGCGAGGAGGGGCTCAAGGACACCCAGGCCAGTGGAGAGTTTGGGCTGCCCTGTTCCTGTTCCAGTTCCTGCTGCTCACTGGAATTTCTTTGCGAGCTGCAAAGTGGTGATGGCAGAGGATCTCTGCTCCCTGACTGCCACACCAACATGCAGGCACACACCTTTCCTTTATGCTGTCCTGGGCTAGCATCTCAGCATCAGAGCGAGTCGCTGGCAGGAGAGGACCCCAAAGTGGAGAGTTTGGGCTGCCCTGTTCCTGTTCCAGTTCCTGCTGCTCACTGGAATTTCTTTGCGAGCTGCAAAGTGGTGATGGCAGAGGATCTCTGCTCCCTGACTGCCACACCAACATGCAGGCACACACCTTTCCTTTATGCTGTCCTGGGCTAGCATCTCAGCATCAGAGCGAGTCGCTGGCAGGAGAGGACCCCAAGCCCCCCATGCTCTCCGGTAACCGGTGGCTGCTGGAGCTGGTACTGTGCCCTGCATCCCTCGCAACCTCACACAGGGGCCTGGTGAGTGGCTGAGGAGGAGCAGTGCCTTTAGGTTCTTGTTTCTTCAGTTGCTGGAGCTGGTGCTGTGCCCTGCATCCCTTGCAGCCTCACACAGGGGCTTGGTGAGTGGCTGAGAAGGAGCAGTGCCTTTAGGTTCTTGTTTCTTCAGATTGAAATTTGGGGTTCTGGCTTGGGTGACTTACCCAGAAATATATTTCATTTAAAAATATTATTTAATGCTTGCAGAACAGAGTATTTCCTAATAAATGCTGAAGCCTAGAGGAGCTATAGTTAGAGAGCAAGAGGCATTCTGAAGAAAATGTTCCTATGCCAAATATGTGTAGAATTAACACCGTCCTGGGCTCCCAGCAGCAAGCATCCTCAGCTGAGTGTCTGGATGCTGCTCATTCATACAGCGAGTCACTGGCTTGACAGAGCATGGAGTGAGAGTTGATGAAAATTGGGACCAAGGTTTCATGAGTGACTGAAGATTCACGGGTCCCAAACAGAGACACTCTCTCCACTTTTCCAAGGATGGCATGTCCAGGCTTCATGTGTCCTCTCAGAGCACTTCCCTGAGGCCTCCATGGGCTTTCTGGGTGTCCATCTGAGCAGGTTAGACACATTCAACTGCCATGAGGATGAATGCCCTGCTTGGGTGCTGTCACCAGTCAGTAAGGCATGTGTGAACTGGGTGCACTTAGATGCAGTTGTTATAGGGTTACTGTTCTACACTCGCGTATTCTCCTCAAAAAGCTTCAGGCTCATCCCAGATTTCTTTGGGCTAAGGGTGAAAAATGGAAACTCAAAAGAAAGCAGTCCTTATGAACATAAGAGGAGGAAGAGCAGGTCGAAGCTGGACAGTAGATGGAAACCCTCTGTGTTATGGTGTTTCTGCCATGGTGCTGTAGTGAAGGTAATGGGGTAACATCTGACGTGACAAATTACTATCACATCAGTCCAAGATCCTGTGCGTGGTCAAGGTGTATCTGCTTGGCTTTCCAAATACTGCATGGTTGGAAGAGACAGGACTTGGGAGACCTGCTTCAGTCTTTTACTGTGCTGTGGGTATTCTGCAATAGCCAGAGGAACTGCTAGGGTCCTGCAATGAAGAGAGTATGGTCCAGAGGCAGAAGGGGCACTTCCATGCACAAGTCCAGGGCATCCCTGAAGCATTGGGGTCCCAAGAGTATCCATCAGCTTCGATTTTTTGGTTTTCATAACACATGCTCGCTGAGGCCTGTCTCAATGTGTTTTGTTTGCAATGCAGGGTGAGGAAGGCCCTCCCAGTTTGGAGTATATCCAGGCCAAGGACTTGTTCCCCCCGGAAGAACTTGTAAAGGAGGAAGAGTCATTGCAGGTAAGGAAGTAATAAAACCGAAACAGCTTCAGGATGCGGCAGACTTGACTCTGGTAGTGTGAAACCTGAGAGCAGTTCTCCAGCCCAGGACATGTTCTGGAGTCTGCGGGCTGGCCGGTGCTGTAGGTCACATTTGGACCAGCAAGTCCTTCTGCCTGTGTGGAGGCTGTTGACGGCTGTTCTGTATGCCCTGGCCCTGCCTTCCCAGTCCTGCCAAGACACTGGGATTTGTACAGCATCGCGTCTGCCGCTTGGAAATATGACTGGAGCATGATGCAATACAGAACCGTCCTGGGTATGCCCTATCCTCTGCCTATGCTGACAGTGAGAAATTGTGACGCTGCCTGCATAGCTCTCTGCAGCAGGTAGACGCTCTCTGAGACAGCTCGAATATCAGGGCTAGGCTGTGCTCTCTGTAGCCATAGCTTCTGATTGCAATGGCTGATGTGGCCCTAGTACACATTGCTCCTGGTGTTTTCCTGCTGCAGAGCTGTTGGAAAGAGAAACCTCCATATGGTGCCAGCCTCCTGCTGCAAAAGGCCCTTGAAAGAGACCAGGGTGCTGTTGCTACTGTGCAGCAAGGGCAGTATTCTGAACAGTGGGAGCCAAAGCCTCCTGGACTTTGTTGCATCCTTTAATGTAGTCCACTGCCACCTTGTCCCAGTGCTCATCATCCTCCTTCTATGGCTGGAGCCAAGCTTGCCTTGTATGTTCTCATTGCTGCTGCAGTATTTGAGTTTGCTCTGTGGTGGGCATTGTCTAGGTAAATGGTGCTGATAAAAGCAAAGACTGAAATGTAGCAACACGAGGATTGACTTGAGGAGCAAATGCGGGCTGAGGAGTTGCGTGAGGTCAAGGCTGTAGGTCTGCGGCCTTTGGGAAGGCGAAGCTGCTGAGACAACGCTGAGCTGAGACTACCTGGAGAAGAGCAAAATCAGCTTTAGTCTTCTGCATGGAGGACCATAAAGTTCCCCCCTCCCAAAGGGTAATTTACCTTCAGTAAATTGTTATTTTAATGTAAA
>NW_009610205.1:0-15260 GCF_000690535.1 Cariama cristata
CTTCTCTCTTCCCTTTTTTCCCACTCGGCAGGAGGACACAAAACCGTGCTGTGGTAGGGAAAAAAGGCGGTAAACAAGAGGAGAACCTATAGAGTACCATAATCATCGACTGTATGAGGAATAAATCGTACACTGGAGTAGTTCTTAAAAGCGAGTCTTTCACGCCTGCTGCTGAAACCTAAAAGACTTCCCGGATGTTTATTTAGGATCACGAGTAATTATTTTAACATTAAAAATAAAAAGAAACAACAGCTCAAAGCGCGTTGTGTAAACAGGAGAGCTGTAAATCAAGTACGTCAAACAAGCAAGCACACCAAAAGCTGGCTATCAACTCTTTATCCTGGCTCTGAACTCTCCCTGCGTTATATAACGTTGACAAACTGCTGCGAGTACGTTTGGGGAAAAGGTACAGGGATGACGAGAGCACAGCGC
The DNA here is from genome assembly GCF_000690535.1 of Cariama cristata. Lineage (NCBI taxonomy): Eukaryota > Metazoa > Chordata > Aves > Cariamiformes > Cariamidae > Cariama > Cariama cristata. The sequence continues at coordinate 433 of NW_009610205.1, forward strand.
TATTTATTAGAGTACACCAGTAGCCTCACCTGCCTAGGAGTTGCTTCAGAGGTTCATCCGTGCGTTTCTCCTCAGCCCTCCAAGTAATCAATTTCCTAGATGCTCGATGCAGACATACGATTCCCCGGTGTCAGTGTCTCTGTCCGAGACGTTCCTGGATGGCTTGGGGATTATTAACTTCACTACGCTCTTCTGCTCTGCCTCGTACCAAGAGCCGTGCAGGTATCAACAGCTCCCACTTGTGAAGCCAGGGAAGAGAGAGATTGGGTAGATTTCCACGTAGCTCCACATCTCAAACTGCTGATTTGCTGTTAAGGGCTACAGTCACTTAGAGAACCGGTCGGGTCTTCTAACAGGTTTATTCCGAAAGAGGGGACTGACCCAAAGTTCACAATACGAATATTTCTATAACCATGGTGGGAACTGGCTCAAACCACGGTGGTGTGAAGGCATTTCTGAGTGCCGTTATTCCAGTAAGAAGCTAATAAGAGCTAGGAAGAACTCCCTGGGAAAAAGAAAAATTACTAAGACGTGCATCTTTTTCATAACATTGTTGAGAGAAGGTCAGAGACCTGCTTCTGCTCCGCTGCAGCTATTGGCAAAAATACGTCCTAGAAGGCTGGTTACAGCCCCTGGCTAGAGGAGGTCTGCATAGGCTCAACCAAGCCACCAAATACAGTAGGCAAGGGGAGGGACAGAGGGGACATCGTAAAATTATTAGGTCCAATTTGGGGCATCTGTAAAGTCAGTAGGAGCAGGACTCAGTGTTTCATTCTGAGCCATTGCTGCTCACAAGGAAATTCTCAACAAATGACTCTTTCAGGTCTTTTCCTCTTCTCTGGTCTCGGTCCTGGGATTAGATCTGAGCACCTCTTTAACTTGCAGGTTTCTGTTATTGCCCTTGTCTCCCCCATCCCTCTTCTGCCTTCTCCAGCAAGGGCTCTAGGCGATTACCAGAGACAGAGGTAGGCAGGGAAGGGAAGGGAATCCAGGCAGTGGGAAAGATTTGAGCTCTGCATCCATAATGGCATCTTCGAGCAAGAACTTACCTAGTGTGAGTGGCACAGAAAATGGCTTATATTTTTTAATATAGTTAATATAGGGGTTTAGTATGTTTAATGCCATTTTTAATATAGTTAATTTTTTTTTGTTCCTGTCTTGCTCTGCAGTTGCTGATGAACGGCTCCAGAAGGGACAAGTGAGCCCAACGTAATAGTAGCCTGGTACTTCAAGTGATTCCTGGGAAATGGGAGACTGAGTGTAAACATTTTTTTCTCTGAGATTCAGAATAGGAAATGAACCGCTGAGGTCCTGTCTGTTCTCAGATGAATGACTTTAGCTCTCTCCTAGCTTGGACTACAAATTTAGTCTGCATCAAAGCAAGAACATATATGTCCACAGAATTTTTTTTGTCACCAAAATTATTTTGCTGGAAATTTGTCAGTTCTTCAGGAAATTACAGGGTTGACTTCAGATTCCTGCATGCTTTTTATATATATGTACACGGATTTATCAGGATTTTCTGTTCTCAATTTATAGCAGCATTTTTAAAATGAAGAATACAAACATTAACCCTTATGTTTCAGAGTCCTTGCAGTGAACTGGTTTATTCTTAGACACGAGGTTGCATCTCTTCTATAAAACCTTTGTGTGAGAACGGTAAACATTTTTTTCTCATTGGAGAGAAAATGTAAGCCTTTTGTGATTATACCGTTGCTACATAAATTGCCTTTGCAAAAGCTGGCTGCTGAGCTTGCCATCTTAGACTGGAAATATGCTTACTTTTTTTTCTGAAGGTTCCAAAATACTTTCTGAGAGCACAGTTTGATAAAAGGCTTCATTCACATAATGGAAAACATGTGGATAGTAATAGATGTTTTAAAAGTAAAAAAAACTAGATAGAGACTGATTCTTTTTTTAAGCAGGATATTGTAAAGGTCAACAGAAACACAACAAAATTACAAAAATAAACCCAAAGGAAACAATCCCCTCCCCAAACAGCCCTCCAACCTCAAAAGTAGATATTTATCAAAATCATGTGAAAAAAAGATGGGAATTTATTTTTTACCCAACATGGTCTGAACGTTTATGTGAGGCATGTTTTTGAAGTCAGAAGATTTAAGCACTTACTAAAACTTTACCTGCAGTACGGGAATGTGTGCTCTTCCACAGATGCTGTTTCCGTAAAGTTGGTCCCACCAGCGTTTGCAGGGCAGGGCTTCACTTTTCATCCTCATTCGTTTTGGAGGACCCAGAACCCGCACTCATGGGAGTCCCGTGTGCATTTTCCTCTTCGTAATTGACTGTTGGCTTGGGGGTTAACTGCATCATTTAAAAATCTATCATCCTTTGGCTTACCTTTCTTGACATTCATTAGTTATGGCTTGCTTTAAACTTGGCCCTGGTTCTACAGCTGGGTTGACTAATGCCGGTACCTGGTGCTGTGCAATCAGCCTTAATGACCTTGATGAGTGCAATGGCCCGTTGCGGTTTGCAGGGCTGTGGGACCAGGAGTAGGATCCTAGATGTGGACAGGAACCGTGTGGAGAGCTGAACACAGGCTGAGATTTTGGGTATGATTAAGGTCAAAAATAACACAAAATACTACTAATATTTGAATCTGAGGAAGAACTGTATGTTCTCAGGTTTTTTCACTTTACAGCAGGTTGAACACAGCAGGTTTAACAGATATCTGAGTGGTTTAAGTCTCCATTCTTAGGCACATTTACAGCATCTGCTAATACCTTTATTTTAGAGAAAATAAAATAAATTACTTATTAAAATATCTTCTATATGGAAATGTAGCTAGTGGGCTTTATTATAGCTTTCATTTATTCACAGAATATTTTGTTGGCTCCATATGTTTTATCAAGGAAAAACAAAAATTGAGATTAAGTAATCTATGGTAAACTAGGGTGGTTTTGGTTTTGGTGGGTTTTCGCGTGTGTGTGCATAGTGCCATTTTTATTGAGTAAGGCTCTTTGCTAAACAGCGGTTTCACGTCATATAGGACTGACTTTCAGATTTAAAATTTAAAATTAAATGCCTTTGCACTATGGCTCATAGGACCGATCCTGAAAAAGTGTTTTACTCCAACAGGCCAAGATAAAACAAGGACTTCACTCATGACTTCACTCACAAATCCAAACTGCTCTGGGGTACCACTGTCTATGAAGGGATGTGGTTTGCTGCATCCAAGCCTCAATCTCCACTGAGCACAAAGGACAGCTGTGAAAAGTACAATTTCTCTAATTAAGACTTTCTGTCACGAATTCCTTAATAAATTTGATCGTCTTCTTATACCAAACACAAAGAACTTCACAGGCAAGCTTGTATCAGCTGGTAAAAAAAGAAACAAGGTGTGAGAGAAGAACTGAAATACAGTTACCCCTTTCCCATTACAGGAACAATTTAGGAGAGGGAAGATATCATCGGAAACCAAACATACAGGCACCGGTATAACTTTCTTCATATTTTAATCAAATGTAAAAGGGACAAATAATTGAACTAGGGAACTTCAATATACTTACAGATTCTCATAATATGCAGAAAATCTTTACAGTTCTACTCTCCAAGGAGATTCTTGAGTAAATAATAATGACTTTGGCCTCATGGATAAATGAAGATGGATGTACTGAGAAAAATCTAATTATGGATTTCTGCTGCCTTGACTCCTACCTTGTGCACCAGTATTATGTCGTTGATACTTCGTATATATATTCCAGCAGTGGTGTACTAAAATGAAGTTTAATGCAGGAAAAAACGGGGCATAAACACATCAACAGATTTGTTTCCTTAATAATTCAATATTAAATCTGGTGATTTTGGAAACAAAGAATGTACCAATTTCTTTGAACATTAGCTAGCGCTACCCAGTCAATACAGCTACGCTGCAAACTCTCGTCTGTCCTGTGTATCATCGGCAGAATTGTTCACTAAGGACCATGTCCTCACCAGGAATGATTTAAAGGTATTCCTACAGTTGTGTACCACAGCAGCAACTCTTTCCTAGTATGGATGCAGCTTATCTTGTGAAAGCTGTATGTTGTGTACTTTATCTGATTACCTCTGAGTTAAACAAGTTAAACAGCTAAAAGCTCTGGGGTTTTTGTGTGGTTTTTTTTTGGTTTTGCTTGTTGTTTGTTTTTTTTTTTTTAAATGCAAATGGGCTTTTAACAGGAGCTTCTGGTAAATATTTTCATGTCAGTGGCCCACAAAGTTATATCAGCAGAAGTCTACAATATAGGCATAGTTTAATTTCAGATTGATACAGATGGCAGAATATTGGAAACGTTATTGAGTGCATCGGTGGAAGAAAATATCCTTTCATGTTAGAGCTCAGTCTGGTTGGGCAGACCCTAAAGTTAGAAAAACGAACATGTCTTCTATTTGAAACATGGTTCTGTACATAGGAGATCGAACCAATGGAAACAGGTAAAGCATTAAACTCCATAGTAACCTTTTTTACAGTGTCCTTGTAGGGACAAATTAAGCTTTAAAAGTCTTTTCACCTGTGTGAGAGTAATCCTCTGCTCTGTCTGAGTGTTTTTCTTCAGTATCCATTACCACTGTTAATAATTAATTATAGATCTGTCTCTTTGTTTTGAGCTCTTCTCTAACATTCCTGGCTTCATTCATTTGTCTGGAAGGACCGTAAGCTGTTTGGGATCACAAACCATCTCTTTGTTCTCACATTTTACAGTATGTAGGACAACAGTGTCATGGCCCACCAGTATGGTTCCAAATAACAGCTAATAATAACGATAATGTATGGGCTTCAAATCCTGTATCCACGTAGGCTAGACAGCTGGGAGTTGTGAAGAGTCTCAAACTCCTTTGATGTTAGAAAAATATGCAACGGAGTGGGAAGCAGCCATGAAAAGTTTGTGTATGCAGACAAGCCAAAGTTAGTGGCCCACAGGGGGATTTGAGAAGCTACCTTCGTGCTGACTGCAGGCGATGTGGTGAAAAAAGAACACGTGATGTTTTGGAAACTCCCACCATTCAGTCAAAGGTTTTCATTCCAGCTAATGATAAGGTAATGTTCAAATCTTCTTTGCAAATCTGCAGAGCAAGTAGGAGGGTATTTCACAGAATCACAGAATCAGTTTGGTTGGAAGAGACCTCTGGGATCATCGAGTCCAACCTTTGCCCTAACACCACCATGTCAGCCAGACCATGGCACTAAGTGTCACGTCCAGTCTTTTCTTAAACCCCTCCAGGGATAGTGACTCCACCACCTCCCTGGGCAGCCCATTCCAATGCCTAACGACCCTTTCTGTGGAGAAATGCCAAATTGTTTATGCTGGTTGAAGTTAAATACATAAAATCATTCATATACATTATGAATCATTAGAGAAAAAATAGTCGCAAAATCCACTTGCATCTGACAGATTGAAACTTCTAAGAAAATACATTTGGAAAAGTTTCAGCTTTTTGCAAGAGCATAAGATTGAAGAACAAGTCAGACAGTGTTACAATTTTCACCACAAAGTTCCACTTGAGTAAAATCCATACAGTACCTGATGTATTTTGAGTACAGACAAACTCCAGAACCCCACTGATGTATTCAGAATATGATCAGTCACACTGGACACCAATATTCAGAAAGTCCAGCTTAAGTCACTCTTCTGAAGAAACACTTTCCAGAAACCTAGCAGCTATTACTAAAGCTCAAACTGGAAGATCAATCAGAATACTAAAATCAAAAAGTACTAATTTGCATAATTACTGTTGCGGCTGTGATGTTCTAGGGACGTAAGAGAGGCAAGGTCTGTGGAGAGAGGAAATCTCTCTTGTCAAACTAGCTGATGGATTTGGAAAAGAGGCAGTGCTTCCAACCCTCCTCCAGTTTATTACCTCCTCTTTATTTGAATAATATTGAATATATAAATACTGTGTCTGATGAATCTGAGTCCTATGACTGCAACAGGACTATTTGCAGCACGAATAACAAGTGCCAAGTTTAGGTCCTGTCATGTTCTTTCTAAATGCCTAACTGAATAACCTATTACAACTCCATCTAGATGCCACTGCCTGAATTTGTATGAACTCTAAATCCCCCTCTGGAATTTTATTCAGAGGAAAACCAATGGATATGTGAATTTTTGAAACGCAAGTGTTTCAAAGTGGCTAGCACAAGAAACTTCTTTTCCATCTCTACCACCTCAATTATAATCACTGTTAATTGGCTAAAATGTCCCAGATGGAGCGTTCAATATAAAGTGGCTTGCTCTCTGTCAAGGTTTTCTAACCATCTTTTAAGCTGCTTTGAATTATAGGAACATAGAAATTAGGATGAAATTCATGGCTGATACAAAGGGATACAACCCCTTCAAAACTAACGGCATACATTTATTTATATATTTATTTATGTTTAATACTGGGAAAAAAACAGTTACAAAATTTATTCTTACCATCCGTATTACCCTTGTTGAGAAATATAGCCTCTGGAACATCTAAAACCTTCACTTATTTTGAAATAATTGCATCGAAAGCAAATGCAAGCAAATGACAAGAAAAGTAAAAAGCAGAAATGCCATTGCATATGCCTGAATGTAAACATTTTTCATCCTATAGGGTAGTTTACTCTTTCCTTCTTCTTTGATCTCTTTATTGTTTAATTTATGACAGAGTAGAAGTCTAGGACAGTGTTTTAATTTTTATTTATTAAGGAGCAGTGCAGATACATGATGTTAAGAAAAATGCTACATAAAAATTAGCTGTAATTAATTTTCCAGAAAAAAAAAAAGACACTACAAACCCCAAAGATAGCTGCTGCATGTTTAGTTCAGTGACTGTGTGCTGTACATCTTATGGTATGTGCCCATCTTTGGTACATCGTGAAAGGCAGCCAAGTACAGATACATTTGTTTTAAGCCCAGAGGAGATGACACTGACTTAGTCTTGATGCCTGCATATTGTAGGAGAGACAATGTTCTTCCGCAGGTAGGAATTATTCTTCCCTTTTGCTACCTGGCATCAAAATTTATTCTTTGCATCCCATCCTTTGGACAGTCATTCAATGTTGAATTAAAGACTTAGTTATGATAAATTTGCCACTTCCTTGGTAAGCTGCACCAATGATTAATTCACCTCCTAGCTAAAATTTGTTTCTTCTTCCTAATTTGTACTTTTTTGTCTCCATCTTATCCAGAAACTGAAGAATCTTGTTATGCTGTTGTCTGTCAGGTTAAAGTGTCCCAAATATCAGAAGTTTTCTCCTCTGGGTCCTTAGGAACCGTGATCAAGTTGCCTTTTAAACTGCTGTTTGAAATTCTAAGTAGGTTGTGAATCGGGAGAGCAGACCTGAAGATGGGTCTCTCGAGGTGCTGAAGTCACTCTGGCTCAGATAATGATGTGATGTTTAGAAGAATTTCTTAAGGATGTCTGTATACTTTTTAATAATTTGTTTTAATTGTAATCACACATTCTTAAAAAAAATAAAAAGAAAAGAAACAGCACAGATTGCATCCCTCAAAATGCTCTTCACAGGCCTGATTCTCCTGACTAGCTATAGCCTGAGCTGTATTTTGTCTACGTTATCCAAACACTGCACTGTGGGGTAAATCTGCACGTGATCAGATGCTAAGATGTTTCAGTAGCTTTCTCCCTCTTGTTTCTGAAAGTTTCAAAGCCTTTAGTTTAATGTATCTTCCTGACAGCCCTGTGACACAAGATAGTATTATTATCCTTTTTAAACAAAAGGAACTGAGGCACAGAGTGACTTAGACAAACGCTGTCAAAAATATCAATTCATTTAGCCTGCCAACCTTCGGATACTTGGAGACAGTTTTTTTAAAACCTTAAAAGTGCAGGTAGGCAAATTAGTCCGAGGAGATCATTAGCTGAAGGAGATGCTAACCCCTCCTCACGGGAGCTAGGCATCTAACTTCTCAGGTCCTTTTGAAAATCCCTGTAGTCATGAGGTTTGCAATTTTTGGTGCCTACATGTATTTAAAAATATGGCCCTTGGCAGCCTTGTTTTCAGAGTACTTAGGACTGCTACAGCACTCTGTATACCCAGAACACAGCTCAAGTAAACTTCACTTGCAGACGTGAGCACTCAGCACTTTTGTAAATCAGTCCCCATATGTTTTGGGTTGAACATTTACAAAAATTCCTTCTTCTTACTTGTCTTTCACTCATTAACTCATCTTTTCTCCAGTCACTATATACCACTCTTTACTTTTGCCCTTCAATAGTCCAGTTACTTCAATACTCCGCATGTCAAGTCCTCTGCCAGGAGGAGAGTGATGATGGTGTCTTTCTCCTCAACCAAGGGCAAATTTGGGGCTCTTTTGGCTTTCTAACAAAGCCTACACCTAGCTTTTTCTTCATTGACTTGCAATTTCAAATGACTTCTGAATTTATTCCGTACGGTGTACATTACATGTCAGATACTTGTTTCCTTGTTCTTTTGGTGACTCCTAAAATCAGTTTCACCGAGCTCCAGGAGCTGCATTCCTTTAGTGCTCAGCAGTTGACAACGGCCAAGTTGTGTACAGCCCTGAAGCCTCTGGGCTTGGCTCCGCACTTCCACGGGCCCTGCCAGTGTCCTGCACTTGTATTGCACTACACCACGCTGTTATTCTGGAGCCATAGATAATTCATTCGACACAGGTTAACTACCAAAATAGCTACCTGTAACCAGTATCTATTATTTACAGGAATATCAACGTTACAACAGCAATAGATGCTGCAGCACAAAATTATACAAAGCTCAGCAAGGCTAAAATAAATCAGGTAGTATCCACCTGGTCATTAGGTAATTACAATTTCAACTAAGCAAGTTGAAACGAACCTTGTGACTGACAAAGGCAAGACCAGACAAGGAGAGTCCAAAAAGCCTCATCCTGAGCCCTTGCAGTTATTAAATAGCCTGTAGCCTGTTACTAGCGACGGTGATACTGCATTTACTTGGCTACAGGGACACACTAGTTACCTGATTTAGGAATCTAAAATTAGATAAAGTGAATTTAGTCTTTGGAGACCAAGCTGTGGCCAGGCCAGGCTACTACCAATGGTGAGAAGCAACGGTGCTCCTCAGCCTGCTGTACTAATCACGTTAAAGATGCAGCTTCAGAGCTTTTAGGATTGTACCAGTCATCAAATCCAATATAGTTTGAAGTCCTAAAAGTATAATGAGCTTTCCAACATTTTAATTTCTAAGGTGGAATAATTTCCTATGAATTTCTAAGGGCTAATTTCCTACAGTAGAAGTTGCAAGGTGGAATTGATATCTCATCAACTAGACTGACTTTTTTCTTTTTCTAGTCTTAGTCTAAATTCACTGCTCAAAGGAATGACTCAGTTGATTGGCTAATGATGGCCCAAGCTCTGCAATAAATTAATAGACAAATGCAAACCGGACCATGAGGCTGAGAGAAGGAGGTTCTTTGCTAGGCAACTTACGGCAGGGTGTGGAAGCCATGCTGATACCTCTGGGTGGTTCCCCATTTGGCATGGTGTCGGCAGACTCTGGCTCCACATTTGCATGTGGACCACAGTAATACTGTATAACAGTAATGACGACCTCTGCCAGCACTGCAATACTTCAGAAGAGGAAAACCGAGCAACATGTGCAGTGCTCTGGGATGTTGCCTCTACCTTGCAGACCATAATTTGGTGGATCTGCAGCATCAGTGTTTCCAGGTGTAGTCTTGTCCAGGTTGTACGTGGAATGGAGTAGTTTTCTTTTTTGATGTTCACCTCCAGTATGCTGAGGGTACTCCAGCACCAGAAAATGTTTGCATTTGGGAGATAAGGCCATGAGGATGCTTATGGAGCATTTTGATAAAGCAGTTTGGATGCAGCCAAAGACAGACACCTGAAAACATGATCTAGGTCTTTGGACTTCCAGCCAAACCATTAAGCAAGAGAGTAAAACCAAACTGCAATTAGATTCTAGGCTCAGGCTCACATCAGTACCTCCTGTGAAAGTCACTGTTAGGCAGTTACCTATCTATATCCAGAGGCAGAAAGTGGTCTTTAATAGTAATTAAATGACTCTGTTTATTGCCATCAGTTGATTAGTGTGGTGAATTGATGCAACCTGCAGGAAACCACTCAGCAGGCACCGCAAAGCACTCTGTAAAATGTCTACGTATTTCAAATCTTGTGAGCCTGCAACACCCCCGAGGATCACACAATCCCCAGCAAACCATTGAGCTGGGATCAAACACATTGCAGCTGATGGCATTGACTGTAAACCGCCTTATGCTGTGGCAGCACACAATGCACGTAATGTGCGCTGGTCTTGAGTAACGAACAGATATTGTAGAAGACACACAGGAATGTAACTGTATAATAATATTCTGGTATACATGGTAGTAATAAAACATGATTTAAAATAATCAGTGATTATTATGTTTTAATTCCTTATGAATAAGGTGCAAAACTAAGTACAGATTTGGAAGTCTGAGACAACTATCCAGCACGCATCCCTTAAATCTGCTCATAGGAGGGGCTGGAAGCACATATTTGGAATTTCTTGGGGTTTTTTGAGGTTTGAAAATAACATTTTCTTCTCTTCGTTTAACATATTTTAACAAAAAAATATTCATACCACAAATGAAGCCTTAATGAAAATAGCCTAGGCTCCTGGCTGATGACAGCGAAAGAATGCTTTCTGGCACATTTAAGAAATGCAAACTGGTGTTTTTGTCAAAGAAAGAAGGCTGTTATCTACATTCATCTAACATTATCTGTTCTTTGTGAGCTCTCCTCTGGATCTTCTGCTCATTGTACTGTTTTCTGTTATCAATCAAATCCCTTTACTCAACAGAAGATCATCATTTTACCACAGAACAATGATGTACTAAATGAAGGTTCGCCTTACTCAGAACTCCTTTGCTCCACACTGAAACAATTTAGGTGTGCTCTACTCCGCTTCACAGCCAAGCCGTGAGGCATTTCTGATTCAAAATATCGTCAGGCTTAACTTTTTCAAGCTTGTCTAAAGTTTGGTGCTCTCTCTTTAGCATTTTCTACTACCTGATTGGATGTCTCTCAGCTCAGAACATAGCTGTGCAAATGACTTTTTGCTTGGCTTGAAATTACCATAAATATACTCCATGACAGCTTTTGAGCTACCATTACCAATTATGACATATCAAAAGCAAGGATGGTGATGGGGTAGAGTGGATTTTTGCTGATCAGGGAGACCAGAGATTATGTGGAGACTCAAACAATTGTAATTTAGTTCCTAAACCACTCCATGGATGAGATAATCGGGGATAGTTGGCCCTGTGCTTAATATCAATTATTTTTCCTTCTATATTGAATTATTCATACTGGACCGAAACTAGAGTGACAAAGGAGCTACTCTATAGAAGTTTCCTTCTATCCTACCACAGACCATTGATGAGGGAGGTTGCACAAAGGTACAATGTGGTAGTTGAGAATTGAGACTTAAGCTTTAGTAACAGCAAGGTCAACTGTTTCTTGAATGTAATTAGATTTTGTTAGGCTATCTCCAAGCTTTTGATACTCCATTTATTCTTCAGTTTATTGGGATGAATTCCAAGAGGGAGTCAAATGACCTCAGCGGTTTGACAGTTATTTTTGATCCTTTGGACAGGTAACCTCACATCACATCAGTTCAATAGACCAAATTCTCCTCTGAAACAGTCTCAGGACTGTCTCTTTGTGACAAAGGCCTATCCACTGTATCTTCTGAGAGACACTGAAGTGCTGATACAAAACACACTCCATTATTAGTTCAGATTCAGCTACTGTAAGTATTACATATATATATTTGTAATATGATTTCGATCCATTTTATGATCAGTCTTTGATTATCTTAGCATTTTCTTTTCTTTACTTAATTCTTTCAGTATAAGTGGCAGCAGAAGGAAGCTTCTTTTTGCAAAGTTAAGTACCAGGTACTAAGGTTAAGGACTTCTTTAATTTTTGCAGGATATAAATTAAGTTTCAAGATGCCACTTAGCTTTTATACTTAGTTATTGGTAAGTGTAAAATGACTCTTAAAGGGTTCATCTTACAGCCCATTGTGTGAGTCAATATTTTAGAGCATGTTTTAGACACTGAGTTGGCTCAAAAGCACATCTAAAACAATGAAAGATTTCTATTTGTTGCGGTGGTTTTGGAGTATGTCCAAAGCTATATTGACTGGAATCACTAGGAAAACCCTTTCAGCCTCCAGATTTAACCTACTTTAAAACCTCAGTGATATACAGAAGAATAAAGAAAATAAACAAAGAATTACATCCGTGGCTGTCATTGGACTCATACAGCTTTATGTGCAACTCACAATTTTGTGATTCGGAAAACTACTGTCCCTATTGTTTTTTTGCCTTCCAACAAGTAGCAATGTGGAGACTTGGTTTTCTTTGTATTTTCTTTGTTTTCTTCTTTATATATGGAAAAGGGTTTATTCAAGCTTGAAGTGTTTAAATCAAAACTGGATGTCTTCTTAAGGGCTACATTCTTGCTTAGCTACAAGCTAAGGGACTGAGTAATGCTAACTTGCACTGTAGGGAAGAATATTTCTGTTCATTGCAGGAACTATTAGAGGAAATTGTTTGGCCTGCACTAGGCAGCAAGTCAGACTAGATGAGCTTAATGGTCCCTAGTGGGTCCAAAACATGAGTCTGTAGCTTGCTTCTAGTTGCCACTTAAGTCCTTACCACCATTACTTCGATTAATTTATAATTCTCAGAATTAGTTCCATCAGTCTGAAATTGCTGCACAAAATACTATTTTAAAGAGGAATTTTTTCCCACTTAATGATAATCTCAGAGGCCTGGGCTCACACTGGGAATTTTGGCTCAGTGCAGCAGTGAGCCAAACTGCCTATTCCGTTCTGTTTAACAGCATCTCCAGCCACAAGTTAGGTAAGTACATTTTCCATACACTGATTAGAGAAATACTTTAACGATTGGGAAGGTACCTCAGAACAGGATTCACAAAACCCACTGTACAGAACTTCTAAGGCGATTAAGAGGAGCTGCTGAAGAGAAGAACTTGGCTTAAAGCTCCCTGCTTTGTGAGACAGAGATGCCTAAATCCAAGCTGGGTAGACACACATTTGTACACTCATTGACTCTGTCCTGGGTTTAGGTACTGGAGGCAGTACCCTTTTTTGTAAAGGACTAAATCCCTCATAGAGCAAGTGGAAGTTTCAGGCCCCCATTTGCCATCCCATCTTTGCTATTAAGCTATAGGATATGATGTGACATACCAATACTAGTCTCTGGTGATTATGTCATTCTTATTTATATAAATAATTTATATATTCCAAGCCAATGCTCAAATTTATGGTCTACTAATTCATGCGTACTATCCCTGGCTCAAGGTCAGCGCAAAGTGAATGTACTGACTCTGGAGCAGTTGGGAACTTCTCCTCCTGTGGGTTTATGCCATGTAGTTAGAGCATATGCTTTAGATCAGAACCCCACAGCTAAGGAAGAGTAAAGGTACTTTTGCGTCCCACTGTGTTTTAGACTCAAAACAGATACAGAACCGTTCATTGTGGCCAAGAATTAAGTAATTAAGTGCCATAGGGGTTCTGCTAACAAAAAGGAGGGTCTTTAAGTAACTCCCATGAGGCAATGTCAAAATTAAGTGACTGAAGAGGCAGCTGTTTGACCAAAAACCCTGTTCTTGATTCTTGATTTTTTTTTTTTTCCCCCAGAAGTTCTCTTTTAAATTCACCTTTTAAAACCTGATTAACACTGTGCCTGTACCATCTCTGTTCTGATGAGGGGTTGGAGTGCTGCAGGTACAAAGAGGCATTGTGCTAGAAACAATTCCCAGACACATCCTTCCAGAGGACAGAAGTAAGAGAAAAGACTCTAGAGTTGAATGCAGAGAAATGATTCATGGGTCTCATTACTGGGGATATAACATGCCCTCTCCAGTGACCAGTTTGAAACATTGACTGGCAGAACAAAAGGCATCCTGCTGTTGGTGCACCGGGCTACGTCTTTTGGGAACGTTTAGTGATGCTAATAGTGGGCCTACTCCCTCTCACTTGAGAACAAATATCATTCCAACTGCTTATATATGCATATTTTCAAAATAGGATAGCGTATCTGTGACCTTGATTCTTTGACAACACATATGGCAAACTAGACCCTGACCCATGGAGTAGGATTTGGTGGTTTATTCTCATCTCGCTGGCACAAATCCTGGGAACTTTACTGCAGAGTTTAGTACAATAGAACAATAAAGAGTGTGAACTTGAAAACTTTTCTGTTTCTAGTCCCTGGTAGAAAAAAGAAACCTATATCCTAGACTGACATGAAAAAATTACAAGGAAAAAATAGGTAAGTTAAAGTTAAGAAATTACTCTTTTTTTTTTTGATGGAATTATGAGAAACAATGGCCGTACTCTCAGTCAGCCCATACTGGCACTGGTCTGTTGCTATGACCGGCAGCAGTGACAATAGACTGACTTTTAGCAATGGAGACTCTGACCTGTCATGTTTCTTTTTAATCAGAATTCTGATTGTGGCAAATACAAATCACAAGTTTACTATAAAATAGGGGTATGCATATACATATGTGAGTGTACCTGATGAATAGAAAACTGAAAATATTTTAAGGACCAATTATTTCTAAACTAAACAGAATATGCCTCTAGCTCTTTTTCTGGCACAGACATCCGTCAAACAATAACAGGGCATCTGTTGAATAGACATGCACATGCAAAGCAAGCAGGCTTAATTTTTATTTGTTGCTCATAAAAGATGTTGTCACAGTTTTATATATTCAATTTTGTATAAAAATCTAAGTGAATAAATGAATAAAGTACAGTTACAATGAATAAATGCCAATAACGATTGTGATTAAATACAAAGCAA
>NW_009610205.1:15291-20978 GCF_000690535.1 Cariama cristata
AGGAATTTCAATAGATTGAAACTGTAGTCACATCTACTCAAAAGGGTGTTAACAGTATGCTTCAGACTCCCTGCCATCATTCTGAAGAAACAAGAATGCCTGTGGCCCAAATGCTTCTCAAAGCAAATAACTTTATAGACTGAATTTCTTCTTGAGGGAAGTTCGGGTATTGACTATTATTATTAACATGGAGCTCTACTGCATGGCTTATTGGAATGGTTTATTCATTATTGGGCTTTTAACAGTTTGTAGGGGAAAAGTTTTGATGCTTTAACAAAGAACAAATGTAGAAGGGATAGATGTATGACTTTACCAATATGTTGGGCATTGCACCGGTTTTGATTATAGACTTATTGAGTGCAAGAATGGAGACTGGTCCTAATCCTAAACTTATGGGAGAAATTACCACCTATACTGATGCTGAAACACCATGTTTTTTTCAGAAAATACAGCATGATTATTTAGATACAAAATATATAACAATCTAAATGTTTTTGTCATATTTTTATTTAATTCTTCCAAGAATTATTCTATATACAGTTTACTACTTTAAAATTCTTTGAAGTATTAGTTACCATTTGTTTAATATATAACAAAACATTCATAATCGAATCTTATCCAACTGCTATCTCCCACAAGCACCCTAGCTCTCCCAACCCAGGGAAAGAAACAGGCTGGACCCTACTAGAGCAGTAGATCGGCCCTCCGAGCTCATACAGAAAAAGATGCATTGGGTCTCTTTGTTGTGTTAATATACTCCTAAATCTAATGTCCTATTTGGCAATTACATGCTACTTTGACTTTAAGATGCTGATCTTCAGTCATTTTAATCAGTTGCTGCCAGATGCTCAAAGAGAAAATTCTGATAAGTGTTGGCAAATACTTACTAAAATGCTTACATACTAAAAAGCATAGCTCAGCCAGCCAGTCCACAAGACTACCTCCTGTGTGGAGTAAACCGGGTGAGTGTCACCCACATGGCTTCGTTTACCAAAGTTATAAACATTTCCTCAGCAAATTCTTTCCATGTTCTCATTGCTTCTGCTTATGTGCCTCAATGTTCAATTCTAATGTTTTTTTGTGTTAAATGTCCTATGTACCCTTTCCCATCAATTGAGTCAATTACAGGACAACGCATCTGTTCTTTGAAAGAATTATGGGATGTTTCTAGAGAAGTAATGACAGCTGATTGATGTTCTCCATGTCCTCAGTTCATGGTAAATGTGCTACTGTCAGAGCACAACTCAGGGGCTTTCCCATCACAGTCTTTCTAAGTGGCCAGAGTTTCAGTTAGCGCAGATTTAAATCACTTCTAAAAGTGGATTAAAGGTTATTATTTGTTGATAGGAAACGTAGTAGTACTGGCTGGCAAAAGCCCCAATTAACTCCTTAGTGAAGGAATCACGAAGTATGGGCAGGACAGTAAATGCCAGGGTGCATTTGCTAAATGGCACATTATCTCACCTGAAAAGTGCAGCTGAGAGAACAAAAAAGTGGTCGTTAAAGTAGTTTTACCTTCCATCTGTGACCTTAAAAAGAACTTCTAGTAAGTTCATAACCGAAGTGTGAAAAGTGCAAAGGATGCTGTCCCTTCTCCAAGTTTGCAATTTGAAAAACTGTTCTTGCTACCAGGCAAGTCACAGCATTCCATAATTTTTTCAGCCACCAAATCCTAGGAACCCTTGCAAACACAGATAAAATCACTTTCCTTAAAATCTGTATCTCTAATAACTGAAGTGTTAATGATATTATACTCAAAGGTTTTCACAACTTGCAGCAGTACAACATAAACCTCCTTTCGTTATGACAGCATAAAAAGTTTAGTGTTGCTGCATAATGATTAAAATTAACATCTTTTAAAGCCTTAGTTGAGGATAAGGAGAAAAACCCTTGATGTTAATGGAATAAATGCTAATGGAGCACTTCCTAAACTTCAGTTTCATCTTGATGTTATTTTGGTTATTTAAGCAGGATCTGCTCGTATCTCTTTGTTACACTACTACACAAGGTCCTCTGGAATGAAAATCTCTCTGTGTACATCTGATGCAAAACAGCAGAAGACTCCCCAAACAAGAAACTAATGAGTTGGGACCAGAGGAAGGAGAAGTACCAACCGAGATCCTGACTGTTGTGCCTAACCGAGTTCCCAGGGGAGCTCCTCAGTAGTACGTAGAGGACTGCGTATGTCCAGAGAAACTTACTCTGCATGGTTATAAGAAGTGATAACGTGAGCAGGATCTGTACGTGGGATGAAAAAGAACCTAGACAGATGCTGAACTAACTGAAGGTACAACCTTGTATATAGGAGTTCTTTCCCTGAAATTCACATTTAAAGTTGTTGCATTCACTTTTAATGTTACTGGAAGTTGACAGTCTGTGCATGCCTGCTGGAATTTGTTTTGAAATAAAGCTCTGGAGACTCTGTTAAGTCAACAGTGAAGCTGAAAGGAAAAAGTACCATTAGTCCTGGAGCAGAGTCTCCTGTAAAATCTTCTAAATGCAGTTCAGAGATATCTCAATGCCATTGAAAGCCACCAGAAACAGAAATTAAAAAAAAAATTCATGTACGTGATTATCTCCCCTAGCCCTTTTTATCAAAATGCAAGGATTATTGATCCTCACATTTGAATTTCACAGGCATAGTATAGTGACAATAACATACGGTGAAAGTAACACAGGACTGAGGTTTTGCAAGGCCTCATAAATGAAAGTGAAAAATGTGGCACTGAAGAAAAAAACTTCAGGAAGGCAATGAAAGATTCAGCACAGAAATACAGGTGAGGAATGCTAGTAGAGCAGGACAGTATGTGTAAAACTGTTGCAGGGTAAAAGGAGAGTTGCTCTACGATCCGGTAAGTGTTTAAGCAACATGGAGGTAGTGGAAACCGTGGAAAGAAATTGCTTTTATCCTTCCAGAATGAGCTATGAGGGGAGATGAGAGAGAAGCTGTATATTATATCTAGGCTAATCACAGAGGAGACGTCACCCTGCCTGTTTCCTCTACATGTTTATTCCAAATTTGACTGTGAGTTGTTTCTAATAGGAGTAAAAGCCCAGAAGACCAATTTGACACAGCTCAATTAGTTTATTGATCACAGCTATGAGACCACAGCTAATCAAAACCATAACATATGTATTACCAACCTCTGCTGGGGTGTTCCAGCAGTTTGGGTGAACCAAAGCATATTTTTCTTGTGTTGAGTAATATTCATATCTTTCTCGCTGAGGCAAATTTACAGAAAAAAACCTATCATCCTTTTGATACTTATCAAAAAATGAGGATGTTGTCTGCAAATGTTGTACGCAATTTAAAGATACATATTGATATTTTATCATTTGTACTTTTTTTGTCATTTTGACTATACAAAGCCCTACCACAACTTTTTCTGTGCTAGAGCTTGGGAATCATCAGAATATAATCAACAATTTACCATCAACAGCAGAAAGGCCTGTATCAATCAATATTTAAAAATAGCTTAGCTAACAAAAGATGCTATTTTGTACTTGTACAGGTGCAGGTTAGGCATTGTCCTACAGGACCTGCAGGACAGGCAGATACTATAGATAGAGTGTTGGTGATTTTTGCAATTCTCAGTTTTAGTAATGGATCATTTCCCCCCTCAGCATTATTGGCAAGGTTATACACCTCCTAATGATTAAGGGTTCCCAGTAACTTCTGGCCTATGACTCCTGCTGCTTGCAGAAAATATCACGAAACTTGAAACATTTGTGTTCATGTTACAGGTGGCCTGGTTTGTACGTTTCTTTATTTAGCGTAGTTTCAGCTGAAATAGTTTGGAAATTTTCAGACAAGACTAATATTATTTTACACATTTTAAAAGTATTCTTAAAGGTAACTCATTAGGTCTCTGGGCTATGGAGCAAGGACTTGACATTTGGCAGGGTGATTTCAGAGGTAATAAGACTATGACTTTTTTTGCTGATTTTATGAAAATTTCTCCAAATTTGAATAAACTATAAAGCTTTTGAAATATTATTAACTAAATTATGTATGACTTGATAGAACTTATTATTTCTGTCCTCTGAAAATGCTTTTGCTTCAGTCTACTTCTTAGTTGGCTCCTGAGCTGTGGCCCTGTCCCTGCCACCCTACATGTCCAGGCATGGTCCAGCCTGGGGACCTAGATGTTTAGAAGGATATTCCTACTTATGAGAATATTCCTGTGTCCATCGTGGCTCCTGCCTTTTCAGCGGTGCTGTGGCTCCGGTCTCCATAACTGAGTTCCCATGTTAAGATCAGCTCTGAGTAATGAGGAAAAAATGTAGAAAATAAGTTTAACTGACTGGACACAGGGAAGATGGGAAGGGTTAGGAGAGATTAATAAAAAGAGAAAGGAGGAGATCAGAAAAGAAGTGGGGAAGGAAGAGACAGAAGGAACAGGGGAGGGGAATAAAGATAATCTAAGGAGAAGGTGAGTTGAGACTAGTTCAAAACCACTCTCCTTTCGAAGCTGAGCAGTTCTTTGGTCACACCGCTGGATATTCCTTCACCACGTAACAACCTACTGCCAACTGCATATTTCTGTCCCTCTCTGCGCGGGGACCCCCATACAGAGGAGAACAACCTTCTGCAGGGACCCTCTCATCTTTTATTTCAAGTGTGAGAGTGCACCGTGCTGCCTATCTGAGTCCCTGCTTGATCCTCTGAAGAGGAGGCTCATGAGGCAGGGTCCTTCAGGAAAACCCTTTGGATAATATGTACTCAGGCTTCCACAGAAAACCTTATTTTGGTCATTTCCTAGCTTTTGAGAAACTCTGACTTGCAATTTTAATATTTTTAGCAGATAGTTTTGGTCAGAATATATGTATATCTGTGCAACCATCTGTTTTCCCTTTCAAGCTAGCCTTAGCTGTTTTTTCCAAACAACTGAGTTTCGGACTCCTCTGTCTATTAAACTAATTTTGCGTGCTTTTAATTTTTTTTTTTCGCAGCAAAGTACCTTGAAAAAAGATGTTTTTCACTGACTTATTTTATGACTGAATTATTATTCTTTGCCAGTATATCTGCTTACTTTCCACAGCATTCAGTTCTAATAAACATAGCCTCCCAAATTCCTAATTTCTCTGCTAGGCTGCTTTCAGCTTCTTCTGTGAATGCACAAGCAGCAGTCCTGCTGTACCAGTTAGATACACATTTTCAGGGGATTTGACACTGAAAAGAGATAATTATGTTTAATTTCAGCTTAGGAAAGTCTATTGTAAAAACTGGAATATAATCAAGTCACAATTGGAAAAACAACTGGCTAAATTTCTTCCATTAAAAAAGCAATAAGGAAACATCACATGGAAATTCATTATTAATGAACTAATACATACAGTACAGAACAGTAATTTGTAAATTGCTTTCAATATTTAAAGAATTTCATTTATGAGGCAGCTATACAGATCACTTTTTAAAATAAATACTTTAAAATGTAAACAAACACAAAGGAACAACAAGGTTGCTTTACAACAGATCATGTCAACTAACAGGATTTTTCAGTATCCGGTATATTTTCAAGGATGCATTAGACAAATGTTGAAGGTAGAGTCATTTAGAAAACATTACAGTAGTCAAGTATGCATCTCTTCTGTATTATTAAAGAGAGGGTTATTATTTGCAGTGACATAGTAACAGACAAGGAAGAAAGAATGGTAGAGTATCAGGAATGGCCAGGACAGGGGAT
>NW_009610205.1:21009-70600 GCF_000690535.1 Cariama cristata
AATTATCCCTCTAAGGCCTGTGAGATTGTCTTTTCCCTGTTTTGTTGTTGATGTCTGCTCCCTCCAGCTGTTCCTTTACAACTTTGCCTCACCGTAGCACTTTTAGATATTTTTCTGCATGCCTCTCCTAGGAATCAGGAGTCTCAGAACAATCATAATCCCTGGCATAATGTGGGAGTTTCAGAATGAGGACAGAATCGTTGCATACAAATCAGGATGGCTGGTAAGCCTGCACAGCATCCATCCATCACACTGTGCTTTCACGGACTGCACCCTATATCTCACACTAATCATGTTAAAGGGGCTTTGTCAGCAGTCATGTTAATAATATTTTGCCTATGATTTTGAAAACATAAAGGGTGGTTATTAGTCTGAATTGCAAATCTTTTCAAGAAAAGTAGATTAAATGGCCTAACTAGGGAAAAAACCCTCAAATTCTCAGCAGTTTTAGGCAGCAAAACATGAAGTGTGACTTCTGCGGCCATGACGATACAGCCAAGTTTCTATAATGTTGCACGATCTCCTTCCTTGGTATTTATGAGAGAAAAGGCTCCTTCTTCTTAGCCAGACAGGGTCGGGTGGCAGCATTTTGTGATACTTGAAATTTTTCTGTTGGCTCCTATGTTGTTCTGTCATTCCTTGAGATTTTGGATAGGGATCTTCTAGAAAGAGAAGGAGGAAGTGTTCCAGTACGAAAATCTACCAATCTTGATGAAGATTGCAGAAAGACGTGGAGGTGAATTAGAGTCCATTAATTTCCCTGCCACCTGCTGGGAAGCAGTCATGTTTATTGCTCTGGTTTTGTTGACTGATAATGTTAAATAGTTACAAGTATTTACTGAAGTTCTATCTTGCTAATGCTCAGACAATTTTTCCTGATTGGACAGAAAACTTACTGGACTCCACATTTTTTAAGATGCATTCTTTATGCTTGATAAAATACCCTATATCATCTTCAGATCCAAATGCCGTGTTTGCCCATTATTTTGAATTTTTCTTCCTCACTGATTCACCCAGTCTAGCAGTTCTATTTTTAGGCGTGTTTGTATGCATTTTTTTTGCTTTGTTTGGTATATACCTTTCTTATAAGTTGCTTTTAATGAACCAAAATAATCCATATGTATATTTTGCCTGGTTACACTGTGTGGAAAACCTAATGTATAATTTTCTTTTCATGTTTGACTCAGTTTTCTGTTTTCCCCTAAATTTCTTCATTTCTTTTCTCTACTTATTTTTTTTCTGCAGGTCATAGTTCTTATAATTTCCCTATGGGAAGCAGGCTTTTGGCACCTTTTGGAAAACAAAACATTGAATTGGACATGGGAGGGATATATGTCTTTCCTAATAGTCTCTGAATGCTACAATATAATTAACTACAATAATATACCACACTATAAGGAGAAATCATTTTTGTTTAGATGGCATCCTGTGGAAGTGCAAACTTACATTAAAGTGGAAAAATATAGACTCTGTTGTCAAAGGACAAACGGGAATTTGACAAACGGCACCAGGATATGTGAGGAACCTGGAAAAAAACCACAGCGGTCCATCATACTGCTCAAAGAGTCTGAAGTCACATCCGAGTTCGGCATAGAAGTGTTTTCCAAAACATCTGTCCCGTACCTCCAGTCCCAGCCGTTGCATCTCAGCTGCAATGGGGAGCTCTGCCGGTATGGGATGGTGGAGCCCAGCGCATCGGGCACTCGACCACAGAACAAGCTGCCCCAAAGACAGGACTTGCATGACTGTGTTAGCAACACTGAAGGCTCAGGTCCGTTGAGCCTAGGCGAAGCACGTTCTAGCCCAGCTGTATTGATTTTAGTACCTACTTTATCCCAAAACATGGCTTAAGGGAGAGCATAATCAGAAACAGTGAAAGAGAACAACAAAGGGGAGATTTTGCAGTTGAATACATGCCCCAATGAGTGCTGCAGCACTGTGACAGCAGACATCTGCTGAGGATCTGCCGTCAGCTAATGATTACTATGTTTTTCATCCTCAGTGACAGTGAGATTCCTCATATCTTTAAATGGAAGCAATTAAATCTCAGGTGTGATCGGTACAAGCAACATCTTACAAGCATGCCATCGTCATACCACCCTGCTGTTCTCTTGCCTATTTTAGTACATCGTTCTTTCCTAAGGAAAGGCTATTCATTTTACTGTTGATCACATCTGAACCCAGATGTTCAAAGTGGAGTGGGTATGCTCACTATTTTTTTCCTTATTAATGAGCTTGTGTGCCATAGCAAGATTTATGACATATCTGAAAAGGAGAAGGGAGTGTTCCTGTGATTTAGTTAAGTTACTGTGTTTATTCCTGTTATTCAGGGAAATTTGCATATAATCACATGCCATTTTTCAAGTAAATCCTTTGATACTCTGTCCATCAATGACTGACCCTCAGACTTGCAAATAAACATTACTTAACCAGAGGAAATCATGGTGTTTTTACACTTGGAATGCTAATTGAAATATTTATAGTGTTTATGGATTCATACATGAGAATATTTTAAAATTACATAAGGCATTTCAGAATCTGAACACTATTTTGTAGCATGCTATTTAAAACAGAGGTCTAATATGTCCTGCTTGCTGACAGCTTTGGGGACAGCAAGCACAACCTCTCCTACATTCCTCTAGGTGATTAGTGCATCAACTGGATGAGCCTAGTGACACGGCAGTGTGTGCTGATAGACTGGCCTAAAGAAAGAAGACTGAAAATAGATACTTCCTGCAAATCTTGTCAATCTGAAATGTATTCTTTTCCAAAGCCACTTCCACAATTCCTGAATCTCTATAAATTCCTAAGATTTAGCATTCTCTCCTTCCTATTGTAGATAAAATCAAGCCGTTATGGAATTACACAGGTTTCGAGCATTACAGTAGCACTAACAAGGATGGGAATATTCCATACCAAAGAGCAATCTTGTACCTCAGACACCTGGGGCCAGTTACACCGAACAATCACAGCTTACTGTGATTTAAACAGGAATCAAAGTCACTGAACTTTTTACGGAATCAGGCTCTTTGCTGATAATTCATTCAGTCTACAAGTGTTGTTTGGTATTTTCTCCTCCACTGGATCTTCAGAGTCTGAATTTGGGAGAACTGAGTTGGCTCTAAATTCAATTAAAATGGTTTCAAGAAATGCAAAGAGGATCATTTGCCCTGGCTGTTCAGAAAGAGAAAGCACTAAAACATTCCCTCAAATACCTTTAATATAGGCTTCGCCCAGGATTTCATATTTGTCAAGAAACCTAACTTTCAATAATGCCAACAGGAACAACCTGAAATTCTCCTTGAACGCAAGAGAAACCAGCTAATTATTTTTCATCTGTCATCTTCTAACGAGATTTGGACGAGATGATACATTTTTTGCTATTAGAAATTATGCATGTCTGACAAGATGTAATAAAATTTGTGAAAAGCTGCAATCACAGCTTACAATGCCGTCATAATTTTCTTACTGTTATCCAGTCAGCTTGTTGAGTGTATTTTCTCTATACATCAAAGAATATCATTTGATTGTCGGTTGTGCAGCTCCTTGTACATGGGTACCCTAACACCTGACTGACAGCTCTAGAGCTACCACAGCACACTTACTTAACAATAGAAAAAGTTAAACTTTTGGAGTTTTAAATAATTACCGGTAACACTGCATGCTGAATGCTAGTAATGACCTTTGCTGAATGCTAATCACATTTCCCCATCCGTTGGCCATTTACTATAAAAAGTGGTCTAATTTAGCAATACAAATCTCAGTGGGCTACCAAAGATCAGGTTCAGGCGTGAACTGTGACACTCGCCATGTTTTGCATTAATCCCTTGGATATGCTTGGTATTCATCTCAGATTGCAGGCTCTGTACTTTTAATGTGTGCTTGGAAACATTAGTTAGGCTTGCGATTGAGTGGTAACTGTGGCTTCAGACTGGCTTCTTTTTTTAAGTTGTAGGTCCTTTTTATTTTGAATGAAGGAAGTGACAAGTACGAGTGTATGTTTTCACAGGCTGGGGCTTAGACATACTGCCTCCATCTTTTTTTGTTTACTTTTAGTATCTTCATTTCTGCTGACCTAGAGAATCTTAAAATCTGAATTAAAAAATAACAAATTAGAAATTTGCCAAAACCTACGCAATTTGCTCTTTTTGACTTGGCCGCTAGAGGAAAAATGCTGAGATCTTCCTAAGCCAGATGAAAAACTTGGCATCACCAACAAGCAAAAGAGGGCATACTGCAGCTTGTGGACACCGGCCTTGGAGCTGGAGTGCATGGTCTGAAGCTATTTGAGCAGCTTCTTCCAGCAGCTTTCTACCTGTAACCAAGTCATCTAAGTAATTGCACTGTCTTGCGTAGCCTCACACCTCCAACCCTGATGTATGTGCCCAGAGAAATTCGGGTGGGGCAGATGACAGGATTACTGCTCCCCGGTCCACCTCTCCTTAAAAAACTGTGCCTCCCTTCCAGCAATGTAACTCGTTAGGAGGAATATCCGCCTTTTAGCTCTTGCAATTTCCAGCCTATGATTTTGATGTGAACAGCAATTAACGGGAGTGTGGGATAACGAGGTGGTCCGCATGCTCGAGCGGCAGAAGCACACCCTGTGCGGCCGTGCCTGCCGCTTTCCAGGAGCGGGACCGCTCACAGCCCTCATATGACTCAGAGCCCTAATTAAAACACTGCTACCAGCAGCAGTTTGAAATATAGTTGTGATGACTTAAAAATACTTACTGTCAAAAGGATTTGATTACTCTCTTACTAACAAGAGAGAGTGAGGCTGGACCGTTTTCTGACCGTTCTTGGAAGCAATTGTGGGACGGACTCAGTGTTGCGTTGAGTTGACTCAGTGATGGGGGCAAAAAGCAGCTCCTATGTCCATTCCTTGGACTGATCATATTTCCAAATAAAGGAAAAACTCCAAGATGATGAAGCAGGTTGTTGATTTTGTTTTTTCTTTTTTTTTTTTTTTTTTTTTTTTTTTTTTTCAAAAATCCTTTTTTTTTTTTCACGTTTTTTTTTTTTTTTTTTTTTTTTTTTTTTTTTTTTTTTTTTTCTGTCTGGCAAAACTGCTTCCATTTTACAGTGTATTACAGTTAGTCTAATTCTACTTATGACTGATCTTTTATAAATATATTGGTGTTTAGCAGAGCTGAAAAATGTTTTCAAACTCACTGAGCACAATAAAGACCCTGTTTTAGGTGGCAGCTGCAAAACAAACAATTGTGTTTATAATAATAATTATTCCAAGTTGGTTCTACCAGCCTATCAGCGTATTTGGGGAACCTTTGTACGCCTCTAACTGCTATTTGGTTAAGATATTATTTGACTGAGGCCATGAACTCTTTCATCCATAGTGACTGCTCTTCTGCGTTGCCTGACCAAAAGAATAAAAGCCACTGGAAATCCTGCCTTGAGTTAGAGGGAGCAGCTGATCAGCACCTGTGTTTGAATTCTTGGTGGATCCAAAGTATTTTTAAGTGTTCAGGTTGGTATGTTTTCAGGAAAGTTCACACTGCCAAACCTCATTGCAAATATTTAACATTTCATTGCATATTCATGAAACACTAAATATATTTTAGGTTCTGGTGCTTCATTAACAAAACCAGAAAACAGACTGCATAATTCACCCAATATTTAAAACAAACCCGTCAAAGTATTTTACATAGGGTTTTTTTCCTTACTCATTACTTTTGAAATAATCTTTTCTCATATCTGTATATCATTGTACTTTCTTACTATTTTGCATATTTTTAACTTGTTTTGAATTTCTGAATGAATTTTTCTTTCTTGCAGGAAACAACTTAAAAATCATCAGTTAAAAATATGTTGAGAACTCTGTGCTTAGATACCCTCATTATCAATATCAAAGTTCATGCTTTTTTCCCCAGAATTGATAGTCATCTGAAAATCTGACTGTCCTTTATATTCCTTGAAAAGAGGGATTTTTATTTTAAAATGTCAAACTAACCTTTTTTCCCTTCTCAGTTAAAGTTCCAGGAGCACAGAGCATTTGGTTCCTCTGTCTGTTAACACAGGAACTGCCATTCTTCTTCTCTGTGGATAACAGGGTCCTCTTTCTGTAACTCTCACTCATGCCGAAACCAATGACCTACCTGTTTAAGCATGACCAACAGTATCAGCTCTCACCAAAGAGACTGAAGATCATTTTTTCAGAATGATTTAACCGTAGTTAAATCTCTTCTATATATATATATACCGTCTCTTCTTGGCAGTATCAAGGCAGTATAGGTGTATTGGAGTATAGGGTATGATGTCTTCAGTGCTAATCACAGGTGATACGAAATACTGCAGGTTATTTTCTGCACTAATAAAGGCTTCTGTGAGCAGCTTAGAGCTGTTTTGTGAGCTACATGGTATTTATTTGATGCTAGATCTCTGTCTATATCTTCAAGAATTTGATGCCAAATTCTTTTTTTTTGTCGTCAAAGTACCTAAATGTCCATCACAGAATATTGGGATAAGACCATGGTTAACAAGTGTGCTTCTTCAACACTTTGCACTAGGGACAAAACTTTTCTACGTGAAGGCCAAAACTTAGTTGTTGATCTGAGACTTTGGATTTCACTGTTCAGGAACTACCAACTATCACCAATGTCATCACATTTTCATCCAAATGAGAAAATTTAGACAGCAATTATAAAAACATGAAGTGATGCATACCATAGAACAAAGGGTGAAAGAAAAAAGGAAAGCACCACTAAAGCCTGACACATCTCTGGACACGCTTCTCCTCCTGGGAAAAGATTCAGAGAATGAATAAACACCACATGACAGATGTATAATATACCGAGTGTATTAGTAATCACAAGACGACTGAGTCACTGAAGGGATGTGGTCATGAAAAAAAAAAGACAACTGAAGTTGTAAGATGCAGCAGGTCAGGACAGACAGGTAAGACACCAATAAAGGCAGCAGTAGGACTTCCTCGGATACAGCATACATGAATCTGGACCTCATGTTTAACAAAGATTATTTTAAACTATAGCGGACACAGCAACAAGCTGCGAGATAATCAGGGAAATAACTTATTTCTTGCAAGAAGGAAAGTTTTAAGAATCTGGATTGTTTAGGTGAGCAAAATAGTACCAGATATGATTGATCTCTACAAGTACATAAGAAGGTCAACCACCAACTTGGGGACGGTAAAAACATTTTAGACTATGCTAGCACAAGACAAATGAGTCAAAAATGGTCACTGAATCAATATGGGGTAGAATTTGGGAGCAAGTTTCTAAGCTTTAGGGCATTGAGTTTCTGAAGCACTTTTGTGATAGGGAAAGGGGAAGCAAGAAGCACAATCAGTTTTGAGCAGGATACATTTAAGAAAGGGATTATTTGACAAAATGATGGTGGCACTTGGTGACCTGGACTGATCATGTTCCATGCCTCTATTCTGTAGTCATATTTCTTGACAAACCAAAACCAGGCTCTCATATATCACAAAGATGAGTACAGTGTAAGGGAGCAGAATAGACAAGGACAGACTACCAATAGACAAACTCATTTTAGTTTTTTTTTCCTGTACTACTTCTTAAGCATTGTTATTGTTTTCATTGCTTTCTTTTTTTCTTCTTCTTTTGTTAATGGTCATTCAAAAAATGCATATTTTAAGGCATTCTAAGCCCCAAATGTATCCCTTTTTTCACCACTGCATGGATTATTCTGATAGAAAATGCTGCCTCTCCTTATAAACCTTGTCTCTTCATACACTCAGACTGCTATAAAAACACTACTACTCAATAACTTAAGAGCATAATTCGGTTTTCAGGAGACCCAGCCGCTTAGGCTATGTCTGTGCTAGTGAGGCTTGGTGGGTAGCTCCAAGGCTCTCTATGGGTGGCCGGCATCCACACGACGAAACAGAGCAAATGGTCTCTGGACTCTGCTTACTCCAAGCTATGTCTAAGGGCTGCTTAGGACTGTTCTACTCGATCTGAGCCAAAACTGTGCCAGGGACTATTTTAATAACTGAACAGTATAGAGAGCTGATTTCTGATGCCCTGAGATATTCCCTTGCACTGCTGAACTTTCATAAAGATAATGTGTTTCTAAGCTGCTAATGCAATATCACTGGCAGCAAATACATTTTGCATACTTTATCCTCTAAACAATGGTATTTCTTTGCATCTTACATAAAACATAAAAGATCTTTCTAGTCATATAATGAAAGTGATAGTGAGTGAAAAAGACCATCTTCACAATATGCTTCTCAATATTCCAAAAATGAGCCAGAGGGATGTACTTTTGCCACAGAAAAATTAAAATACTCCAACAAGGATAAATTTTGTCTCAGCAAAAACATACACCATACTGTCCTCTAACAAAAGAAGACTCATGAAGTTATAGAAAGCCAGTGACTATTATTATGGAAAAAAAGATGTTGAAATGCACATTATAATTTGACTGAAATACAAATGCTCAATATGAAATGCTTTACAAGAGTCTTATATGTAAGGTAGGAATTCTCACACTCACAAATGGAATAACAATTTGGTCAGGTTGTTTCAAATGAATGGAAACAAATGCATCCCAAATTCCAAATTAGCCCTGGATTTTAACAAAAGTTCTCCGCTGGGTTCACCTGGAAGAAACTCCCATTCCTTCAGCAAAGCCAAAGACATCTCTGTTAATCCTTTCTCTTCACACTTGCTGCTTTTGCAGGTCCGGATGAAGAAACTCTTCTCTGAATTCAAGTAATTCTTCTGAGTGAGGATGCAAACTATTATTTCACCTCAGCCACTACTTGATTTTAACATCCATGTCATTGACGTTTGTGGGAGACTTAAACTTGCCATATAGATGTCTTGAACAGTGAAAAGTCAGTGACCTAACAGCCACATGTTTAAACCTAGCCCTGACCCATCAACGTCTTCTGCAGTGGATAAAACACAGCAACTTTGGCTCTTCCACAACTCAGTAACAGGTTAAAGCTCCCTCCCTAAAACTGAGCGTATGCTCTCCCCTTGCATCTTTCACATGACATAACCTCAACTGCTTTTACAGTCAAACTGCACCAAAGCCTCCTGTTTGTCATCGACTGTTTCTCCAAATGTGCTAATCCATCCATGGATTTGCTACAAAGTTTTGCATTATTCGCTTGTATGGCAGCAGCTATAGCATAACTGCTAAACGTAACAGTAATATACCATGAGATTTCACAATGTTACATCATCATTAGAATTTCCTCAGCTTGATGCATTGGATTGTCACCTTTATTATAAATAGTTATTTTAGGTCTTGATTTTTAGGTGTCTTAGGAGAGTAGTTCCATGTGAAACACGCAAGTGTAGTCACACGTCTAATTTGTGTGTGAAATTACCACTCTGGCCTGTGAAACCTTCACCTGCAGATGGTATATGTGGAATGGATAATTGCACATGCAAATAGATGATGATCATTTTCACATTCAGAGATATGGCGTGCACATCAGTAATTATAACTGCATGCTTAACTTGTTTAAAATCAAGGATGTGGTATTTCATACAGACCTGAACTTCTTGCACAGAAATGATAAGCAACAGATGAATGGAGACAAAACTGGACTTTTTAAAATTAATTGGACTCCTGGGCACCAAATGAGGGGTGATGTAGGTAAATGTCAAACAAGAAAACAAAAGGTAAATGCATTAGTAAAGTTATTGCAGCATGGTAATCACAAGTGAAGCCAAAAATGGCAAGTCTTCTATCCAGCAGACCACTACAGTGAATGACAGAGTGCACAGGTCAATAGGAAAAACTAAAAAATAAAAAAGAGACGTTTGAATAAAAGCCACAACAAATTACGGATGTTTAAGTTCTCTTGAACTCAAAGGCTAGTATCCAACTACCGGCTCAGACAGTGTGTGTTGAACATGCTCTGCATGCAGTGGGAGCTTCTACATTTTTTGCAGTCAGTTCTTAGGTGTCTGGGAAGGGTTGAGTCTTGTCATCTGCTGGAAGAGGTATCCAGTGGCATCATTTATGCCACTGAGAAACACAGAATTAATTACAGACTGTGTATGTGCAAGCTTGATTGATCAGTGGATCTTTTGTTTTTCATTAAGAATTAAAGCAAAACTTAGGATAATGCTGTACTAAGGACAAGGGTGGGGTTTTTTATTTTAAGAAATATATCGTTCAAGATATTTGCCTATAATACTGATCAGGAAGTTTTTTATATTGCTTTATACCTTTAGAACTATGGGGAAAACATAAAAATGCCCAAAAAACCAACAAAAACCCCAAACCCATTTACTGCAGAAGAGCTCAAGTCTTTGCTGATAAGCTAGATAACGATATTAAACCTGTAAAGATCTCCATAGGGTAAAATTGTGAATAGCTGAAGAAGTAGAAGGAAAAGCTTACGGTTCCATATAAAAGTGGCAATTTAGATTGGTAAAAAAAGAGAAGCATATGAAATAGAGATAAGTTACAGATTACAAATGCTACCCAAGGTATAGATATATGAAACCTTTAGCTTTAAAAAAGGGTGCTATGCTAAAAAGTTATGTTGAATTTGATTAAATTCTCAGTGAGAGGATAGAATAAAAGAAAACTTTCAGGCACATGCTGCAAAACTATTTTTTCACTTCTCCTCAAACAGGAGGTAATGAATCCTCACCTTATGTCAATATTTGTAATAACTTTTCTCTTTTGTTCTGAATCTGCGTAGACAGCAGTATTAGCTGCTGGGGCCAGTTTGGCCAGCGAAGTCTGGGCATCTCCAGAAGAGTTATTTTCAGGATTTATACCTTTGCTCAGCTCCCTCTGGTGATAGGAATGGAGTTTGGCAAGGCACAGTGTTGCAACTCTGCAAACTTCTTGTTTTTAACCAGACACTTTGCTTCCTTTTTCTTCTTCACTGCAGGTGGTTTGTGGTGTAACTTTCTACTCTCAGAGAAACAGAGATGGTTTTTTCCTATCAAATTAATATTCTGGACCTCAAATCTTTACAAAGAGTTAACAGAATCGTGAAGAAGTGGGAAAGGCTGTTGGCAACATCAACGCGTTGTGGAGACTGGAACTGTAAAACACTGACAGCTTGTTTGAGGGGATTTAGAGACACGGAAGTGTTGGATGTCCAAACCTAAGCAAATCATAATTCAAAATGCCAGACTTGAAAACTGTGATCCTCAAAAGTCCCACACAAGCTGCTGCCTGTAGAGAATGGACACAAAATCTGCCCAGATACTTTATGTAAAGTACCCTGATGCCTGAGTTGGGCTGCTGGCCATGCTCCAAGTACTTAGTTTTGACAGCACTGGGCTTAGCTGTCTGCCATTGACAAGACCCACTTTACCTCCAGAAGTGCTCTCCCTTCACTTTTGCCAGGTGAGGAGCCTGATTTGGCAGCATTTATACAGCATGATTATCCAATTTAAATAATATGACAAATATGAGCAGCAGAGGAGATAGACGTGCTAGCTCACTTTTGCCCAACAAGCCAGCTACTTGAACATGTGTCATGCCTGGATTTTAATTCCTTTGTCTTCTTACACTGCTCTGAAAAGAAAACTCTAATTAGTAGAGGGTAATCTGGCTGGAGCTGGTGGCAGTAAGTCAGTGTGCTCATTAACCGTCTTGTGGAATCTGCTCCAGGTTTAATACCATGCTACGATGAGATGATCCTCTTCCACTGGATATTTATACGGAAACACTGAAGTATTCAGGAAATTCAGCCTGAAACACTCCTGTCCTCACAGCAGGAGCCCAAATGTTTTGGTTGGTGTTTAATTCAGACAACATTGAAACTTTTCCAAAGACACTGAAGTCGCTCTCCATGACCCAGAAGAGTCTTGGGGCTTGAGGAACTTGACTGGAGGAGAGGTGGGAAAAGGGCTTAGTCCAGTTGGAGTAGCATCCAGGAGGACCCCTGAACACTGCCCCAACAGACAGGAGGAGCTGACGGTGGCCAGCATCTTCCCCGTGGTTACACCAGCCAGGTGCCATGAGTCACGCCTGTAGGTACTCCCACATTATGACCCTGGACTTTTGGAGCCCAGCAAAGGTGCTGGGGGCAACCATCCCCAGCTCCTATGGGTCTGGTCTGAGGCAGGATTTAATATCACATAGAGCTCTGCTCAAGGTTTTCAGTCATATGCTGTCTTGTCTTTTGAAAATGATTTTATGAAGGGAACACTGCCTCATATGACCTTCCCACCACAGTTTTAAAAGTTAAATTAATGGGACTATGAAATCTCTTGCTTTTGAAATATAATAGACTCTTAGTTCCATTCTTCCTTTCACTCCTTTTGCTGTGCCTATGAGTCTATGACCCATATCTCCTAAGCTGTTTTTGAAGTGTAAAAGAGACCTGTCCTCAAAGGTGAAAGGGTAATGAAAAATACACCACGGTAGTAAAACTCCATTACAATTGCACCTGCCCATGCTCCCAGACAAAAGTCAGAGGTATAGTTTTAACTGCCGAGTAGGAGGGAAACATAATTTAAGGATGTGGAGAGAAATAGGGCTGTAAAGAGAAGGTACTTTTGTTCTAATTCTCTCTCTCTTAGCCAGAAGAGATTCAGATTTTTGGCAGTGTGACTGTGATCTTTGATGGGACAGACATGAAGAGTTTTTTTTCTGTTCTGAAACAAGTGTGTTAGCAGGGTAAGATTTCTAATAGATGAGACAGAAAAAAAAGTGAGATACAAGAGTGAAAAGTTGAATTGCAAGGGTGAAATGCTGGAGAGATGGAGTCAGATGCTGAATGAGGTGGCTGGGTGAGTTGTTGGGTGTGCTTGGGGACTTGTAAAAGGAAGGGTGCTGTAGACAGATGGGAGAATGAAAGTACACATAAGGAGAAACTATTGCTTATTTCCACTGTGCTCTTTGAAGTTCATTATTTCAGTTCTCCATCCTGAGGTGGAGAGAGGGATATTTCTTCCCCTCATTTCTCTGAAAACTTCCTTCAAAACACTTTCAGTAACAAGACCTAAGGTTTCTACCTTTCCATTTCAAAATAATGTGATTAGCCGGAAGGTGACTTGTGGATCTTTGGGAAAGAATTAAGAGACACTTGTGATTGCTCTCCCTTTCACCTTGTCCATCAGACATCCCAAGATAAGTGTTAGTGAGGGGGAGGCATGACGCTGGTCATTGACACTATTGGTAGTCAGGTACATGGGTCACATGTAAGTATGGTCATATTTTACAATTTCCAACTTATATTGACTACTACATTAAAATACAGTACTCATAATGAATAAGGGTATCAGAATGTGTACTTAAAGGAATGCTGGCAGGAGTCACAGAGTATTCATGTACAAATAACTCATGCTAGACCTAGATTTTATCTCCTTAAAATAGTGACTCTCAGAAAAATCACTTTGAATGTATTCCTGTTGCTGCAAATTTTCCTTCGGTATACAAGTGTAAGTAATGTTTTTAAAAGACGCTGCCTGCTA
This sequence comes from Cariama cristata, assembly GCF_000690535.1. Classification (NCBI taxonomy): domain Eukaryota; kingdom Metazoa; phylum Chordata; class Aves; order Cariamiformes; family Cariamidae; genus Cariama; species Cariama cristata. The sequence continues at coordinate 34,416 of NW_009610205.1, forward strand.
TGAAATTTTCAAGCACAAATAACCTTACCCAGTCAAAACCAATTACCTCAGAGAAGAGAGGTAGACTGTTATTCACTGGGGATATTTCCAGCTAATTTGGAATTTTAACCCAACTCATTTTTGTCTCCAAAAGTAGTGTTATTCTTAAATTTTTTTGGTTTATATTTTTTTCAAAATGGCAAAAAATAATGATAAGGGAAGAGACAGGTTTTTTTCTCACTTAAACATTAATATGCTATTTCTGGTCAGAATTACACAGTGAAAACACCTTGGGAGAAAAAAAAAACAAACCAAAACCCAAGGAAAAATAATATATGTTTGAAAGATAGAAGTTTTAAAGAGCTCTGAATGAGTTACAAATAAAAACACATATAAAAATTCAATACTAGCAGATTGCAACCAAACTCTACATGATGATTTAGTGTTTTTATGTCCAATCACTGTTTAAAAAAAGCAAACACAAAAAAACAACTTGCCAAGATTAATGGTTACAAAGGTAGCTGCCATTCTCAACTCACTTTCTAATCTGAGATAAAGAAATAATTTCATGTTTTCTGTACTTTTAAGGTTTTCTTCTATTTGCTTCTTTAGATTAAAGAAGTTTTACCTATGACATCACATAAATCAATAAATAAGTATGCAAGCAGATATAATGTAATGCATATATATTAAACATACAAATTTTTAATAAAGGACTCTGAAGAGTATTTTATAACACATTGGTATGTCAGATTTAAAACATGATTCTCTCTACATTTATGATGACTGGACAATTACAAGCTGGAAGTTTGAAACATGCCTTTAGTTTCTCTTTAAATGTTATTCTAAAACATAACTCTCTAATAGAGGTTTGGTTAAAAGTTGAGTAACCTTTATTTTCTATTGAACTTTTGCAGAAGCCTACTGTTCGCTTTTCTATTGTTGTGCTGTTACATTCATCATATGGATCCTGATAATTGATAATGTCTGTGTTGCTTGAGCTGCATTTACCATTACCAATTCCTCAGTAAAGATTACTTACGTATTTGCAGGGACTATTTGTTCATGTTCTGTAACACAGATATAGTCAACCAATGAAGGAAAAAAGGCAAGCTAGGTATAATGCGACTTCAGCTGCGTTACATCCCAGCCCTGATGGCAGCCACGGCATTGTCCTTTTCACTTCTGAGCAAGACTGAACAGGAATAAGCAGGGCTTGTGTATAACTGGGTTACACTGATCCCTCCCTGTCATTTCTTTTCTGGAGTTGTGAGGACCTGGGAACATTGGCAGGGAAGCAGAGGAGAGTTTTCTACAATTCTGCCAAAATTGAGGTGAATCACTTTCCACATTCCTGGAGTCAGTGAACGTGGTTGCACATATGCAGCTCAGAGGAGTGGGAACAATTCTGCTCAGAATGGCGGCTTCTCCTAGAGCTGTTCATTACCAGGAGGTCAGGGGGAAGATGCTGGTGGTAGATGGAGGGACAACTTTACTTATTCACAGTTACAGAAAAAGCAATAATCTAGTCCTACTGCAACTGCTTGGGATGAGTTGGGGGGAAGTTCTGTAGCATTTCAGTGGTACTGTCTGCTGCTGAGTGAACCTACGTGTGCATGGAGGTATGGTCCTATACCAGGGGTGGTAGGATGGGCTACAGGCTCAAATCTCAGCTGCTGTACTGCATATTTGACTGCATTACACATCCCATGAAGAAAATACACAGGACTGTATTCAACCAACCAACCAACCACAACAACAACAACAAACATTCTCCAACTTAACATCAATTTCACAACGTTTTGACCATGAGTCTAGCTATCTGGTATGGTCATAGTGAAAATATATATTGAGTTGAAATTTTCCACTCTTATTTATACTAATAAATTCACCATAAATGAAGTATATCAGCTTTGGGGTTTTAAGATTGCAGCTGGTAGAGTGTTGCCTTACGCAGATTAGTCAGGGTTACATTGGCCTCCACTACTGTGTTAGGTTCCCACAAGCAAAATACAGACCTATGGCTGTTATTTCATACATATGACCTGTTAGTCAGTTGAAAGGAACCCTGTGGTATTTCTTTTTTCATTCAACTGTGCCCTGCCACATCTCTTTCTAGGTGACTTGAAAAATAAACATTTTTTCCTGTTATAAATCAAATACGTTCAACAGTAATGCAGAGCTGAAGAGAGAGGTGTAGCATACTTGAGCAACAGTGAAAATAAAGTTGCCTTTCGTGATGGATTAGACAAGTAGTGCAACACCAGGCCACTATTCTGCCTTCTCCCCATCCCCACTCTCACCGCCAAGCCCTGTGATCATGGCATATTGGGATATGCAAAATTTGTACTTTAAGAAAATGGGTGCAGATCTGGCTGATAGCCAGCTTACAGTGCAAACAATAACCAGTTTCGTGTGTGGTTCACAGTGGCTATTCAGAGAGCAGGAGACAAAAAGACTACAAACCGCACAAAATAAATATTAATACTGAACAAGTTAGATTACTGTACAATCTCTAAGTAATCACAAAGTTTTAAAGCTCTGTTTGAAGAAACTTCTCCTAGATGACTTGCAGCCTTTGACAAACAGAACTGATAAAGAATTGCACAAAGAACTGTACTCTATGAAGAAAATATGAAGAAAATGACTGCAGAAATGACAATGAATTGTTAATGAAGGTTTAAAATTACAAATGATGGGTTTGATTCTGTAATAAGTTCTCTGTTGGCAGACCCTTCCATTCCTACAGAGTCCAGCTTTTTTGAACAATGAGCCATGAGAATCAGTCTTCAAGTCCATTGCAAGGTCTGGATTTAAGACTAATTTTTCTCAACAAATATACACTTGATCCTGTTTGTGTGAGTGTATATTTCTGAATATTCATTTCAGATTATAAAGGTATTTTTTCCAGTGTAATTGAAAGGTTTTGGCCATATTTTGACTTATAAACCTTTTTTTTTTTTGAATTTCCATATAAAAAAAACTTTTGGAAGGCAAAATTGAAACTTTTCATTGCAAATGTTAACATTTACAAGTGAAAATTATTTTAAGTGTCATATTAATATACTAACTTCCTGATATTTTAAAGGAAAATAAATGCTTTGCATATTGATGGCTTATAATCAAGTGCTACCCACAGTTAATGTAGGTATAGATCAGAGATTATATTGTTATTTTAGTGAGAACAACCAACTTCTATCATCTCAGTCAATATGATCTTTTCTGATGAGTTTTAGATTAGACTAAACTGAACAGGAAGCATACCACACTCATCACTGTCTTTGAAAGGTGCATTTAAAAAAGATAGATTTGGTCTGTTCATACCATATATTACAAAGAAAACTATGAGATACAGAGGAATAATGGGAGAAGCTCAAGGACAAAAAGAGGCTGGGAAATGTCAATACAATAAAAAAGATGTTTCGATGTAGATTATGACAAGAGATTTCTGGTCTAGTACTAGTCTAAAGCCATATGGAAATATGAACATTTCAATAATAACATAACAGAGGCAGAGTTTTTATTAAATAAAATACTACTGTTGCTGCTGTAGGAAAAAGGCAGATGATATGGCATCAGAGCACACTGATGTCTACGAGAAGGGGTATTTGCCCTTCAGGACCACATCTGGGACGTGGTTATGCATCTTGTGATCAGGAAGAGGTTGCACTAGGGTACAGTCTCACATCAACACTGCAGTTGTTTGTAGCCTTGAATCTAATATAGTATAAGGATAAAAATCTTTCAATTCAAAAAACGTAGGTATATGTTACCAAAAAAAATAGTAAAAGCAAACATTTTAAAATCAGCGAGTCCAGGTAATTTGCATCCAAGACTTTTAACAGAGCTGGCTGATGATCTCCTTGAATTGTTAGGCTTGATTTTCAACTCTGAGTTTCAACACTTGAAGAATTTTTGTGACTCCAGAAGTAAACAGGCGATCCAATTCTGTACCAATGTAAACAACAAGAAAGTGTAATTATAGATTTGTCAGCCTGATAATGATCTCAGGCAGAATAATGAAACAGATGATACCACAATCCTGTTTTGTTTATAAAGGTAATAAAATTGATGGAACGTACTTAGTCTTCTATAAGGCATTTCATTTGGTAGCACATGACATGTTGATTAAGAAATAAAATCAACATGGCACATACTGAATTGATTAAAACCTGGGCAACTGAAAGGTCTTAAAATATTACTGTAAATGAAGAATCATCATTCTTCAGATGTTTGTCTATAGGCTTCATGGGGATCAGTATTTGAATCTATTATATTTAATATTCTTTTTCAATGCTTGGAAAAAAATACACAATGATACTGATAAAATTGCAGATGAAAAATGTTGTCAGTGTAGTGAATAATAAAAGAAGAAGTCTTTGATGCAAGGTGATCAAGACTGTCTGTCAAGCTGGGCGCAAACAAACAGCTGAATTTACATATGGCCAAGCATAAAGCCATAGGCCTAGCATGAAAGGATGTTATTTCCAATAAAGGAGGAAAACTTTTCTATTCTGATAAGCTTTGATTGTAAAGCTCAGACGAGCATGAACTGTGATATTATTGCTAGGAGTATTTGCATAGAAATAAGGAAGTTATGTCACCTTTGAATACTACTGCTTTAGAGCACCGCACTCAGATCCGGCGCTACAGACACGTGTATAGTTTAGAGAGGTTACATGATAATCCTTAGGATTATCCTATTGGGAAATAAACCCATACAGTGCACAACCCTAGCAGTTTAAGCTCATTTAATCTAGTTAAATTTACCAAGTAATTAATTGTTTATCAAGATTAAAAGGTGACTTGTTCGCAATCTAAAGGCACTTACATGGCAAGCAAAAGTTTGAGACTAAAACAAAATTATTGGCAAGGTCTGGAGGCAAGATGGACAAATAAAACAAACTGAGATCAGAAGAAAGCTACGGATGTTTTCCAAGAAGGAAAAACTTATGAAGATTAATACTGGATTCTCTATAGGTGGGATTATTGAACAGGTCGGGCTGCTTCCAGGGCATTCTATGTCTTGTGTTCAACAGGAGGTCAGACTCTGTGTGCGCAGAGGTTGCTTCTGACCTGGGAATTGATGAATTTATATACAGCAGCAGACATCGAATAGATCCATGGTTTTGGGTTAAGCCACCGCTGTGATGACGCACTGCTGTAAAATATGGTATAAGTGCCATAATAGGTCTCCTCTTTCCTCTGACAACCTGTCCTCTTTCGGCTGAAAAATTCTTAAATGTTTATCAATTTTTTGCAGCATATCTGGGAAACCATCCAAAACTTTATAATAATCGATTTTCTTCCACATGGTGGTCTCCTAAGGTCAAGAGAGCTTACTAACACTTTCTGCCATGTCCAGATGCTAACTCTAAAGACTCATAATTGCATTTGGTCTTACACACTGCATGTAGTCTGGTGCGACATAGAAAGGTAGTGAAGATAAAATCAGTGTAGCTGTGTTGTACTCTTGTTCTGTAATACTGCATTATAGCATGAAACATCTGTTAGTTCTAGCGTTGCACTGACTAATTGAAGTAGCCCAGTATAAATTAATTTTGAACCAATCTCACTGTATTACTGTTGTGTGTTCTCAGCAGTCAGAATTATTGGTCATAGGCGTATTGTGCCACAAACTAACAATGAAAATGTGACTTTAATGGTTTTAGAGGAATTTGATTGCTCCTTCTGTTACACATCATTCACAGCCTGGATACCAGCCACCGCAGTGCGAGTGTTCACGTGTGTGTGTCCTGGGAGCGGAGAGGGTTCTCGGGGAACGAGGAGCACACCACTCTTTTACGTCTCAGTAATCAGCAGGTTGGGAAAGGTCCATTCAGGCTGAAACCAATCAGTTCAAATGAGGAAATCCTGAGGTTTATGCTAGATATTTGTCGACCATTATATCCCTTCAGGATGATCTTTATACAATGCCTCATTGACTGTGTTCATGAAGCTCTCTGTAATTGGGAGCAGTCCGTGAAAGGTACCCAGCAGTGTATGTAGCTTTCAATTTTGTCTCAAGTTAGTTAATTTATTTTAGCCCTGTTATGATGGTGTTATGATTTTGTGATTCCTCTGCAATAACTATTTAATATCTAACATTAATTACATTTGGGTTCAGTTTGGAACAGTTTTATAAGATGTATGTGAAGGACATTGAAGTCTGTCCTCTTGTTTCTGAAAAAGCCATCTGTAACTGCAGTCTTACGGAAGCTTGGGGCTGAATTCTGTCCTAAGTGATCTCCTTTGAATTATTTTCACGCAATGTAAGTCAAACAGATTTTGACCTTTATTCCGTTCTGAAAAGGTATTATGTAAAATTGGACCGTCCTATTCAGCAGATCTGCTCTATATTCAGTCACATTTGAATTCAGTGACAAAACATAAATGTGTTATACATCCTGCTGACGGAAGCAGGGAGCTGATGCAGATGTGGGAGTGTGGTACGGGTTCCCTTCTGACTCACCATCATTAACAGAGCTGCTGTGTAAGGGCTTGATTTGCCAAAGCCTCCAAACACCCACAGTCCCAATTGACTTCAGCTGGAGTAAAATGGATGGAGATCTTTGAAACATAACCCTCCCTATTTGTATTAAAAGGCAAAATTCTGTTGGGACTCTAGATGTAAATGAAGGATTTTCTCTAAAAATGAGTCCTGTCAGTAGCAGCCCAGTTAGAAATAAACGTTTGAATTTCATTTTTAACGACAAAGATGAAAAATCATTAGCCAGAGGGAAAAAGGCAACATGTTTAGTTGTAAACAGAGCCAGTTTGATCCAAAGATATTAAGCAAATAAAAGCTGCTTCTGTTGCAAATAAATAGCATTGTAGAAATTCTATTTCTGTCATCTGTGATACAGTGAAACACTGTCCCCAGAGCTGGGGTCTGAGTTTTCTCTTCACGGTGCAGGACTGAGACTTTCTGGAGTGCAGTGGCTATATAGAATAGCTGTGTAGACACTGAAGCCTCTGAGAAATTTTGGGGTTTTTTTTGAGCAGGTGAGACAATCTTATCGAAAACACCCAATGGTTAAGAATTTAGGAGAATTGATTCAGGTTTTAGGTCTTGGGGAAATTCATTATACCATTAACTGTTGGTGCCAAGGAACCCCTTACTCTGTCAAAGCTGACCTTTACTTTGATTGCACAGTGCATTTATGCCAGGAGAATATAGGTGATTATTGCAACTTTAACCCTAATGTTTAAGGCTGTAGTTTAGACATTGTACAAACGTAGTGGGGTAAGAAAGTACTTCCTAGGTCCTTGAGTCCAACCTTTTGGTACGACAAGCAGTCGAAAGTGGTAATCTCCTTTATAAACTTTAGAAGTGATTAGGTTTCTGTTTCCACTGCTTGTTTATGAAAATTGTTTAAGAACCTTCTGTTTTAAGGCACATTCTTCTGATTTCCAGCCTACATAATCAATTGGCATATGCATATATATATATTTCTGTGACAACACTATGTTTTAAAGAACTTTGTTACCACTTTTATATTTAACATTAGGATTTGCTTAGAAATATACACTTATATATATACACTAGGCATATTCTCTTGCAGCCCTTGTTTTGCTATACTAAAAAAATATAACCTCTCTTCTCCCTTTGAATGATAGGCTTTCCATATAGCCCTCTTCGAACTTGTTTCAGTTTGAATCGACCTTTTTTAAATCTGGAAGACCAGAGTAAAGTGGTGGGAGGGAGCGGGAGGAGAAGGGGTGAAACATTTGCTTCATATCTGCTGGAAAGACCTTCCTGATGCATTCATAGATCATATTTGCATATTTCAGTGTTATACCATATTAATACTTCAACAGCTATGACTCTTCGGTCATTTCAAATTCTTAACATATAGCAGACGTGCTTATGATCAGTTCTCACGTTTTTTTCTCTTTCCTATTTCTCCATTCTGCAAGATCATCCAGTTCTTTCTGCATGATATCCTGAAATTTTCTTCTATTAATGAGCACTCTCAGTCTTATACTACCAGCAAACTTCACAGTCCACTCCTACTTAACACCATTAAAACCTAATTGCATCATTAATAGACATTTAAACAAGATCAGCTTCAAGGAGGAGTTCCAGTAAGACTCAGACTGCTATAACCTCTTTTGACACTACTAAGACCATGACTGCTTTAGCTCATTCCTTAGACATTTTACAATTTCTTTACTTTCCCAGGTGGTGGAACAGCTCTTTCAGGAAATGAAATGCCTTGTAGATTAAGCCTTATCTCTTACATTTCTTTTGCAATCCCCTAGAAATCCAATATAGTGAATATTTTGTATCCTGTGCTTTGTATTCCTGGTGAAAATGCTGCTGAGGAGATGCACTATAGCTTGCAGTGGTACTTCAGAATTTGTAAGTGCTTCAGTCGTTGCACACAGGTTGTTGCGTTGGTACAGCCTAACTGAGAGTTTCCAGCTTGAATACATGACACCAGCCCATCCTGACCTACCAGGATGCATCAGGATGTCCTACTCAACTACAGGTGAAAGAAAGCAGATTTGAGGGATTCTTTTTACCTGGTAAATCCTAAAGTAACCATAAACTATGTGCTAGATTACCAAAGGGGAGTAACCTTAGCAATGAACTCTTCGGAAGGGTTCCCTTGCCCCCACTGTGTGGCTGGGACGCTGAGCTGGGTACCATTTGTCAATGAGTCAACCATGGGCCGAACAGTGGCCTTCAGAGGCAAAGGAGGTGTAGAGCTGGGTGTTATCAACACTGCTGATGGTAGTTCAGTCTATGCTGTCTGACTAGTTCGCTTACTATTTCCATACAGCACCCAGAAAAATACTGTTTCCATACTATATAATCTGTATCTATATTTACCTATATCATCTGTAACTATATATGTACTTATCTTCATTGTTATAATCTTCATCCTATTATTTTGTTTGTTCATTCTGTTATTCATTACATTACTGTATTATTATTAACCATTCATTATCTTAATATAATTTAAATACAATAATATATGTATGTTATCTATATGTAACACAGATAGAAGACTTAATAAAATTGGTCTAAAACCCTCTAAATGTCTGTTATCTTCCCTGTTATGGTTCACTTAGTAGAACAGAGGAGATCAATATATTTCTTATAAAAACTGCCCACAGTTAACCGCTACAGCAGTGGCACACAATTAATGGCAGTTTAAATTAATACAGTAGAAGACAGACTTGGGTACTTTATATATGTGGTCAAATTAGTTACCTTCAGTATCCATCCCAGTGAGACATACTCATATGTAAAAACAGACATATTCTATCAATGAGAAGAAATAATTTTTACTTTTTAAAAATAATTGTTGTTTGTTTTTCACATTCTGATATTGAATATTTACAGAAGGCAAAGTTTCTGTCACTAAAAAATCCTGTCAAAAATGCATAGATTTGTGTCCATAAGAAACCACATTTTGGGTTTTATTTCCTGATATTTTAAAAATTATTCCATCTTATTTAATTTAAGAAAGCATGATAGTTTCTTCTTAGATGTAATGCAACAAAAAGAAAATGAAAAGTATTCAGAAGATTAACTCTTTTAAATGAAGCTGAAAGCTTCAGTAGATTTTAATTAGAATTACAAGATAAGTTTTACATACACAGTATATCTATTAAAATTTGGGTTTGGCCACTTCTGCAAAAGCAAAATAACATTAAGAACTATCCTTTCACAACACATATTATTTTTTTTTTCCTGAGACAAAAAAGTTGACATTTAATATGAAGCTTGTAAAATCAAGTCATATAATAAACTCTGCATTTTAGTTTGCTGATTTTTTTTAATTAGGCTGAAATTATGCAGAAGGCAGAATATGTTCATTAAAAGACTCTAGCATTATTGTTTGGTAACTTACTTCCTGCTGCTATCCCAATCAAAAATCAGGTTTGATTTTAAGGAAATCCACTACACTTTTTTTTCCCCACTGAAAATGAACGCCCTTATCATCAGGTATTCGAAAATACTGCCAACACAGAAGATTGCTTTCTCTCAGGTTACTTTTAGACATATTTTTAAGCACCTTTGCAGATTAAATCATACTGCACTTCACTGAATGACAGGAATCACACAAAATGTCAAAATTCCAATGGAAGCTGAAGATTCAGACAGGGAAAGGCAGGTTTCGGGTATCATTGCTTGGGCTACAGAACCATGTTTCCCCTATTGTGACTCTTCGACTAATATATTTGTGTGCCTCAGGTGGGCATTGGGTGTCTCAGAAGTGCTGATTTTTAGCATTCCAGTATGAAACCAAGTTTCTTACCTCGGGGCATGAGTTGGAAACTTGATCGTCTTGGGACAGATTCTGTCTGTTCTCCTTTTCTCCCTGGGGTGACTAGTATCCAACACCAGTTATTCCACCAAAATTGTTTCATCTCACAAAAGGTTTCATCCACAAATGGATTGAAAAGTTGGACCTATCTGGTCCATCAAGAAAGGCTGGTATCATTAAGTGCACGGTATATTCGGTTCACATTTGTCCATCTTTAGCTCCCTGTTTTAAATGAGTGTTTGAGAGGTGGGTTTTAATATGTGTTTGAGAGCTGGGTCTCAAGTAGTTTTAAAACATGTCCAGGGACGCCTCATTTATACTTGTGTATCTGCTCCTCTGCATGGGATAACTTGCATTACAGAATGCAGCAAACTCTCATTTGGCTCTGAAGTGAAAATCCAAAACCCCTCAAAAACTTGGAAGTAGCAATTTCTAGTGTTTTGACTATAAACTCATCTTTTCATGTTTAGCATCTACATATATTTTTATTTTATTTTGCAAGACATTAGCTAATGATTCTACTCAAGCACATGTTGATGTCTTGCAGCCCTACCTATTACTTTTCTTGCAGAGTTCAGTAAAATTGCTTGTAGTCAAACAATTCTAACCAGTACGTATATTAAATAGCAAACAAACATTTGTTCTGTGAAATGTGGATATTTGCAATATCCCTTACATCATCAAATTACTGACTGATAAAAACTCCTGTTTATCGCTGTAGGTTAATTGTAGTTCTGCAGAGCTTGGCATTATGATTTGCAGTAGACTCTAAAGGCATCATTCTAGTTATCACAAAGGCTCATCCAAGAGAATGATCTGATAGACCACTGCTGATTTATAACAAAGTTTATTTTAAACAGAATTGCCATAAGTACCTACTTAATGTATTTCGCTTGCCCTTAGGTACCCTAAGCTTTAATGTGAGGACATTTCTCTCATAATTATTCTAATTCTTAAAAGCTTTTCTTCCATAAAGACACTTATCATTGCATGGTACAGATGTGATTTTTTTGCTTCCTAATTAAATAGATTGATGGATATTGTAGATGTAAAGTCTTGGCCAGATTTAGGAACCTGTAGAAAATGTGAAAGCACTGCATATGGACACCCTACTGGAACTGTTTGAGCATTTTACATTAAAATGATACAATAAAATAAGTCTCTAGAGTTGTAAAGGCTCATAGACACTGATGCAATTCGATGCAACATAAAGATTAAGTATTGCTGGACGTCAGTCTTATCTTTTCATATACTCCCCATCATTTATGAGCAGCACCATTCAAATCAATGGTACAGTTTTGACACTATCTTAGAGAATCAAGAACTGATTAATCACAGTAAATCACGGTTACTATAAAATTAGTCTGTCCTTGCAAAATTTATCTTCTGTGGTTTACTGCAGAACTGTATATACAAATGCATTTTCCATCATATTACAAAATAGCATTTGAATTGCATGTTCATTTTAGGCTTATTAAAGGTAACCTTTATAGCCTCCCTTGGAAATCAACTTTTATTTTGTAACTCCTTCCTGAAAATTTTAGCCAGTATAGGTAGCATGCTCTTTTATTCTATGCAGTTTACCTGTAGAGATAGAGGATGGAGGATGGAAAAGGGGGTAGAAATTATAGAAAAGTAGCAGTAGAGCAGTCCTGTCAGATTGTTTCACAGCATAATTTCATCACGTTTTGCATATACTTTGCCTGTGGCTTAAGCGATTACAAAAGTACTAAAATGGAATTTACAGCCTTCATAAAGAACATAGCAGTTGTTGAAGTTGTTTTAAAGTAATGACAGGTAAAATTTAAAATGGTTTTATTTTCTTTTACCGAACTTTTCCTTTTCTCCATTAGTATAACAAACACCTGGAAGAAATTAGATCTGACTTCAAGGAAAAAAAGTCAAAAAAACCCCCACAAACTTGCTTCTCCTAACACTATGTTAGTAATTTCATTATGAGAAACATGCCTTGAGGTGTACATTCTGGTTCCACAAATCAATGAAAAATCTACATTCTGGAGAGGGAACTGTTCATGGTACTCATTACGAATCAGCCAAGGACACAGATGTCACAAATTTGGAAAAAATAAAAGGAAAGTGATTCAAAAAATAAGCTCTACCTTAATGCTATCCACTACTGCAAACAATGATATTGACAGAGAAAGTGGGTAGGATAATAGCAATTCATTAAATTACCTTCTTTCTCTCAAGCCAGGGATGTCTGCAATATAACTGCAATTTTTAGGAATGCATTGATAGTTTAATCTTTTCTATTTATGATTCACCAAGGCATTTAATTGGAAAGACCACATGTCCTGGAATTGCAAGCTTGTTCTGTATGTAAGATTTTTGCAGTATTATTTTGTTACAAATTTTATTAACAGCATCTTTATAACCAGCATCTGGAGGAAGTAATTGTCTTTTCTACAGTTCCTCAAAAGCACAGAAATTTTCCCATATTCCTATGTTCCCCTTCCCCTTCCCTTCCTTCCTCTTTCTCTCTCAAAGTCTGGCTGCCCTCAGTAAACCACTGAAATCATAGGAATGAAGCACCTAAATATTTTTAATGCTGTCCTCTCTGTCCTCACCGTGGAGTGAAAAAATTCTTATTAGCTTTGTCAATAGCTGCAGTTCTATCAAAGGAAAGAACAAATAATAGACTGGAAAGGAATTAAGGCCTCTTTTCTTTATCAGTGACAGTAAGACGTCAGTGCTATATCCTAAAGAAAGGTACTTCACCTTAACCCTACATTTCTGCATTGCTATGGGGGCCCAGAAAGTTTTACAGTCAACTTCAGCAAACCAGTCAGAAGTCCATCCTACAACTTCAGTGCATTAAGGCCTTGCTGCATGTTCTCCTCTTCCACTGTTCAATGGGCACAACTTTAAGATACAAATTTAGCTGTGAATAAAATGGAGATAAGCATCACTACAAAAACAGGGAAAATTCTAGGTATGCAGGGAAAAGACTCCTAACTAGAGTGTGCTTTAGGAGAACTGGAGTGGTAGCTACGGACAAATTGCAAACGATGACTTCACAGTACAGTATTAGCGATTGTTTATGAGTGAGGATCCAGTTCAAATGCTTGCTGTTAAAAAGCATATGTTGTTAGGGATTATTTTCAGCTAAGGGTAACACAAAGCTTTTGTGACTTGAAAAGGACGGTAGTAGGTAGACATTTAAATGACACGCTTCCTCCTTGTTGAGCTGTTCATATAAAAGAGGCAAGCAGGCTGTTGTTGTCCAGTGCTTTGTCATGGCTCATCCACAGCGGTACTCAATACAGCCCATGGTGGTGCTTGGTATTTGCTACTTCTCCTTTAATTTACTAGACTAATAATTTTATTTTAGCAATCCATTAGTTTCCTAAAATGTCAGGGAGTAGTAATTTAAGAGATTCAGTGAATATACACTAAAGGAAATTTAATCATAAAGGAATCTTGGGTTAAAGGCCTTATTTAAAACCCACAGAATGAAAGTGAATATTCAATGAGATACTGCAGCTTTAATCTGTGCTGTTGTATCTGTTATTCAGCATGACATTCCAGCTTTCATTTTGTCTATTTTCCATCCAAGACTTTGAAGGATACCTTCTGCCACCTTCTATTGAATGCAATATTTGGACATACTGGGGTGATTTTGAGTAGGAATGTCAGAGGATTTTCTTTTTAAGCTTTGAGTTTTCTCCCCTCTGTCAGACCTTTAGCTTTTCTTTGTGCCTTAATTTATGTACAAAGCAGAGCAACACAAAATGAAGGGCTATGCAGAAATGTAATGCTATTTTTAGATAAGACATTTATTCTACGCAAGAGGCTCTACACCCTCAAACATCTTCAGATCAGGTGATATTTAATGTGTTAAGCCTCAGAATGAAAGACGTCTTTGCAAGTCCTGCACTGCAGACAAAAGCAGATAAGCAACCAAATATAACAGTTCTCCTGCTATCTAGTGAATCCTCAGAAAACTGATAGGCAAAGTTGTTCCAGGATACTTGTTCCAAGGACCCTGATGCACTGAATTCATGCTGTTGCCTGTCTCTAGGAATGCTCTGCTTTGAGGATGTTTTCCTACCTGCAAAGAGCAGAAGAGATTGTTCAGAGCAAATGATTAAAGATCCCATCTTTCATAGGAAATAAGTCAATATGCAAATAGCTTGAATATGTTAAAATAATGTGACTATATGGACAAGTCATGCAGATAGCTGGAGTGTTGATAGGTTATCTGCAGAAAGTGCTTTCATTTAAAAATGTAAAAAAGCCTTGTGCTCTCTACAGATATCACTATGAATGATGAACAGGAAAAACAGCAAAAGCTTTGTTCAGGTCAATAAGACTGTATTTTATCAAACTTTATTATGAGTGCAGACACATCCATTTCAGAGCTGATAATAAAGCTGTTTTATGGGAAAAGAGGCAGTTTAAAGTTGGTGCTTCTCATTTCTTTTTTGGCTGAGTAAATCGGTAATCTGCAGAATACCTGTTAGTGATTTCTTTCTAGTAAAGGTTGTTTGAAATGCTGGGAAACAAAGCTGCCTTTCTGTCATCACACAGCTCAGAAGATGGATTTTCAGGTAACATAAAAGACTAAAGGCAATTACATGGGTCACCAGTGAAAGCTGGTATGAAAATGCTACTCAGTCTTCTAAGAAAGGCTACATGGAAAATGTAACAGAAAAGGAGAAAGATTGTGAATTATATCGGTCAAGCTAGACCATGGCTCTTAGAGTCTACATTTTCTGATTTAAAATACAAAACTCTGTTATAAGTTTCCAAGAGATCTGAAGTTTCTTAGAAAAGTAATCAGATCCTTTTGTTTACAGAAGATACTCCCACAAATATATAATTGGCTTTTACTACCCACAGTCTGGCAAAAAGAAAATGCCTGGCAGTCAACTAAAGATGACTTCTGAATTCATGCAGGTACTCCAGCCTTTCTATCTACCAGCTTGCTAGACAGATTGGCCCAGTTCGCTCTTCTCCACTTTTTCTCCGTCTATGCTAAGCAGGATACAAAAAGTATCATGATGGTCTTTTCACTCTTTTTCAGTTCCTATTTGCGAGCTCCTGCCGTGTAATTTTGGAAGCAGCTTTTCAGGGTTCCCCACTAAAAGCAGTAGCTGCAGTTCTGGCACTGGTAACTTCATCCCGCCTGTGCTACAGTTTTCACCAGAGTGTACAGGGAGAGCTTGTGCTCTCTGCAAGTGTTTCACTGGCTGGAAGTGGCAACGTCCCATTCTCATACACAAGAAAATGTATATTTAATATCGGAGCTCTTGCCTAATGATCCCTTCTCTTTCCTGTGCTGTTTTCTATCTTCGACTTCTTCTTGCTCTTCTCATTTTCTTCCTCTTTCCTTGAATGTAGTGGATTTAGCTCAAGAAAGAGAGAACACTGGGATTTTTGCAAGGCTGATCATAATGTTTAATAAAGGTTTGCCATAATAAATATATTAAAATGAACATAGGCAAGCTATTTAATTTTATGGTGTTTCAGATCCTGATTTGTAATAAAGGAATGACAAGGTGTTCTTTTTCCATCTGTTTAGACAACATATTTTTCAGATATAGCCTTGATTCTGTCTACTCTTGACCCAGTTCCTCCAGTTATACAACCATGGCTTATGTTAGCTGGCGGAGTAGAGTCATTGAGGATGTTCTTATTAATTTCGTTTTGAACCACTGCTTTTGATTACATTGCATTGATAATGCAGTGGTCACTGCCAATTTGACTGTATGTTCAACAACATAGACACCTCCACTGCTTGGAGATTTGTCCTAACACTATTCTCTGTCTTTCCAGACCTTTCCTGTACTATCTTCTATCTCAGATTCTTCCTGTCTCCTTTAAGAATTTCTCTTGAATCACCTATCTTACCTCTAGCATTTTCCTCTTCCTCTTTCTCTCTTTTTCTTCTTTCCTTATCCTGAAGTATTCTTTCTTGTTCCCATTATAATACTTTGCTTATATTTCCATCACTATGGTTTAATTTTCTTTATCTGCTGGTTCTCATTCTCTTGAGCATCAGTAGACACAAAGGGATAAACAATTATAGTAAACTGGGCTTCATCCCACTAAATTATGAGGGAAATGGAAACTCTTTTGAAGACTTCAGAATACTGCCACAGGAGACCATGAGATTTTTTTTTAATGCACATGTCAGTAAGATTTGTGATGTTATTAATAGAGTTGACAGCACTACTTGCTGTCTCCTAAGATAAAAGATATATGACAAAATAAGGGGGGGAAATATCCCTCAATTCCACCATTCCTTGTATGCAGCAAAAGACACAACATAAACTTTGTAGAATGCAATGTTCCTGTCCAGAGACCACCACAGAAACTAATCACAAACTAATAATCTCACCTGAGAACCAGCAGGGTTTCAAACATGATCATACCCCGCTACAAGTGCATACCACACTTTTTGGATCTCCCCCTTTCTAAAATACTGATATACACATTTTAGCATTCTTCTGCAGAAAAGTTTGTCAGGTAGGGCATCTAATTCTGCTCTGGACTTCTGACTGAAGAGCAAATGGCATGTATGTACTCTCCAGGCTTGACATACACCAGAATGATATGGTGATCAATACAGGATAAGAACACTTGAACATATATGAAGCAAGACAAATGGACATGAGTGAATAATGCAATAATTTTTCATTTTCAAATAAATGATTGCCATTCCTACCACCAACTAGGCTTTGAATACAGTCAATATGCAGCATAGGGAAGCAGCGCTACAACTATGAAACCATAAATCATTGGCTTCTCCTTATTTTTATCTGCTACACTGAAGTAAAAGAAATGGAAAACATGGTATACTGCCCTTATTCTATTTTCTACCTCTACAGTTTGGTAGAGTTGCCCCAGAGATGTTATACATTTTTACATAAGAGTAATGCTGCATGTGCTTTTGAAGTGAGAGACTCACAATTCCCATACAAAGAGAAATCTGCAAAACTCCAGTAGGGAATTTCTGCCAGATACATAGCCACGGTAAGCTAAGGTAATGCCTATACCATCAACTCTTTTGCTTGTAAAATACTTACCACAGATTGAGAAAACTTCAAGTGAAAAAACAGGAACTGTAGCATATGCATTGAATTTAAGAAAGAAACCTAAGACTGTACAAAATGTCAAATGAGTTGAAGTGAAATAAAAATGAAAAATAGAAATGCAAAAGAACAGAAAATGAACATGATGCACTGAAATTGTCATTCTTGGGCTAATTGGAAGACTAATAGTTTTGATGAAAAGAGAAGGCAGTGAGAAGTTTGTGCATTTTACAAAAGGCATCCTCTCTGCCTCTCATCTGTAGTTATTTGCATCTGAAAAATATATTCGCATGAAAAAACGCTATTGTGTAACTGGCACTGTGTAATGGAGAAATGACAGAGAACAAGTAATAGGGCAAAACAATTTTCCTCAGAATCAATAAAAAAGTCAGGATTAGAGAGGGCATCAACAAGAATTCACTCTAGTGCCAGACCAACAAAAATATTTCAAGGGAGAAGATTATTATTCAGTCTAAAAAAAAGTACATGTATATGTGTTACTAACTGTTGTAATCCAGAAATGCCTAAATATCAAAAAAGAAAAACGTGGCTTAGTATTGTTTACTAAGTATACAATTGGTCAGAGTGATTAAATCCTACCAGTGCTCTCTGGGCCTTGACACTAGCTTTTCGTAGCTCATTTTTCTTCTTTCCAACACTTTAATTTCCTTAAAACATTCTAGAAACACACAAATCACTTTCCTAATGTCACTTTGCTATACATGCAATCACAGCTGTTGTAACAGTGTTGTTAAGACAATTATGAAAGAGGGGAAGATAGACTATTTGGTGATAAAATGGAAACGTAATAAAGAAGAGAATCGTTGTATGAATATTTCTTATCAAAGAGTCTGAAGGGCTCTCGAAAAAGGGAGGGAGTTTGTTGTGGACTATTTTCAGAGGAGAAGAGTGATCTCCATAACATGTTACGTTTGTTATAGCATTGTCAGAGATTTCATAATTGAAATTCATTTGTTTACCTAAGTAAAATATGACAGAACAGCATCAGAAACATGAAAATAATTTATTTTTTAAAGGTGTTTCCTTGGCCAAGGTTAATATTGTAACTGATAACAGAGATGTGATTATGCTGCAATATTTCTATTCATTAGAAAGCACCAAGAATCTGAAAAAAAACCCTTAAATCTTTTTAAAGCCACACTGATGTCTTGAGTATCTAAAGAAATGTAATAGACGCCTAATGGTATCTAGCAGGTCAACAGTAAAAGTACTGTTATAAGTAATTACTCAAACTGTAACAGACAAAGCCTGTAGGAATTACTGTGTTCCTATTTACCTTTCAGGTACATTTAGGATGCTCAGACTATATTAAGCTGTGCTACTGCCAACTAACAGCTATTCCTGACTTTTAGCCCTTCTCCAACACATGTCCTTCCAGCATGGCCTCTGCAAACAGCTCAGAAAGGATGGAGAGCAGTGGACTGACTAACAAGTTCTTGCTTAAAAACTGAGAAATACAAGGTGACTGGCCTCTGTGCAGGTCTCAGGGTACGACATGGCAGGGAAGGGCAGCTCACATGGGTAGCTCAAGGCTACTCAAGAAGTATCTTAATTATCAGTGTGATCAGTCCGTGGGGCTACAGGTACCTCAAGGAAAATAAGTTACAGTACCGTTGTTCCTCCAGTTGGTTTCTGAATCTGTTCAGCTTGTAGTGCCAGTGGGAACTGTACCATGGAAGTGAGCCAGAGTCCTGGAGAGGCTTTGGCTGCATCCTCAGGTTAGAAGGAATCAAGTTCTGAACTGAATATACCTGGTACTAGTATTGCAATCTAAAATTAAGTTCAATACATCATTTCTGCTAGACATTCACGGAGTTATCCCAGATGAGAATTTGTCCTGTATTACTGATGCAGACCCATTAACAGCCAGATGTCAGCACTGATTCAATATCATTTGTAATTTGTCTCTGACTAAAAGGTATGATGAATAAAACAAAGGAGACGAAGTGAATGTGTACAATGAATGTAATGTCCATACCCTTCAGAGGAGTCATAATGTAGTTCTGCTGTACAATTCATTATTTTTGGTTCTTCCAATATGAAATACGAATTTTATATTGTGCTTGTCTTCAAGGAATATCTGCATTTGTCTTATATTTATTATGAACTCATGCACTTACGTTAGCAAGAAGTAGTATAAAATAAATGACTCATTTTAATGCTCATTGCATTTAAATAAACCTTTATAAGTATAAAACCTGGTGGACATATTTCTATGATTTTATCGTTTGTTCTTTTATTCACAGTAAAGATACTTATGCCTAAATGTTTGGTGCCTAAGGAAAAACCTAACTAACTGCCAAAGTCCCTGATATGATTAGTGGAGAAAGATCTGTCTGAACAAACCAAAGCACAAACATCAAACTGGATAAAACGTGATTCCTATTTCAATTAATAAAGATATAAGAAACAAATGCAGTCCTCTAAACATGGGCACCTTGTGCCATTTGAAGCACCCTGTAGTGTCTGAGCCTTCTGCGTGGGGTGAACAAAGACCTGTGTCCTTTGGAGGGGCAAGCAGAAGCCAGGGGGTTGTTGTAGTGCACCCAAAACAGTATGAGATAGTTATGTTTAGGCAACTAAAAGTAGTTCTTTGTTGATAGAGTTGAGGCAGCAATTCAGTCGATCGAATGCAGGTGTCCACTGAAGCCTTAGTTGGGTCACTCTGATTCCTTTGACTAGATCTCTGCCAGCGGGGGGCTTAAGCATTTAGCTCATATGCGGGTACCCACATAAAGATACCTCTATGACAACGTCTTTATCTGAAGCTGAATCTCCTCCTGGCACTTAGGTTCAAGTTAGTAACACAGACAGAACCACATTCTTGGCTTTTTATATCTACGAAATAGCAATTTTACTGAAAGATGCTGCTACAGTTATGGTTGTGAATGAGTACTTTTTTCCCTGCTACATGCCATTACCTTCTTAAATGCATAATTTTCTGTTATTTTCATCACTTTAACTGAAAGTTTTCATACTTGAGGCATTGATGAGACAATAATTTTGGGGCAATTACATGATGTTTCTTTTTATGTCCTTGATTCTTATATAATGAGGAACTACAGCGATACAGTTTCTATTACCTTCTCCACAGTTTTCTCGAGTTTGAAAAGACATAATTACAAACACTATGAAGCACAAGAATGGACATAAATGTGCAAAATGCTGTTCAGCTGTTGGCTATTCATTCTTTACAACCTATATGCTCTGGTTTGTACAAAATATGGACTAAATTGTGCAGGCGTTTTCCTGAAAGAGTCTCTGCAGACCAGGTGAGGATACTGTGTAATACTAACAGGATTAAAATCTTTGAAGCATTAAGTTCAACATCGTTAGTGATAAACAATAGCAAATGACAGCATAGGAGTCTGTCTGAACTCCTAGTAGTAGTTTATCGTCTTGCACTAGAAATAGGATACCTGAGATTCAGACAAACCCAGTGATTTTTCTCCATACAGGATGTTCATACCACAAGGCTGTAGGCCAAGACTGCGAAGAAAATGGAAGGTGAGATATGGACTTTTCTGACCTCCTTTAATGTTGTATAGAGAAGGCAACTTTTGCTTCTCCAGATA
This sequence comes from Cariama cristata, assembly GCF_000690535.1. NCBI lineage: Eukaryota > Metazoa > Chordata > Aves > Cariamiformes > Cariamidae > Cariama > Cariama cristata. The sequence continues at coordinate 55,332 of NW_009610205.1, forward strand.
CTGTCTTCACTGTAAAGACACTATTTTCTCTATTAAGGTTTTAAAGGGAACAAAGAAATAGCTCCACAACAGACTTTGCTATATAGAAAGCAGGCAACCATTGTATGCCTAAATCCAAAATGTAGGAAATTCACACCTTAATACAGTAGTGCTTTGTCCGGAAGGTGCTTAATTTTTTACCTAGAAATTTCCTGCTTATTTATAATTTGTTTTTTTTTGGTATGTCTTTAGGCATGCCCAGTCTTAACAGTGCAGAAGAACTTAGTACTGATGTTATCCCTGTGAGTAAATCCCACCAAGATTTAAAAAATAAGGGAAGTTTACCTTGATGCTCACTCACTGGGATGCGCATCTGGTGCAACTGGACTCTGCTAGCGGCTGGTTCTGCTGTGTGGGTACGGACGTACCTGCGAAAGGCAGGTCTTTGGCATGAGTATGGCATGGGAGGAGGTGTTGCCATGGCTTGTTTAGCCTGGAAAACTGCATGAGATCTTACTGGGTAGCAGAAATACAGTGAAAAGCTTTATTATCTGTAATAAAGCTATATTATCTCTCTTGTTTAACAGATATAACTGCCAGAGAGAAAACATAGTTCTGCACTGTAAATCTACAAGGTGCAGACATTTCAACAGGAAATTTGAGATCCCAGAAAGTTTGACATTCACAGTGTGACTGCTATCTTGCTTGAGGAGATATTAGCTTGATTAGCCATTCCCAAAGAAACTTTACGAGGACAAATCCACAAAGCTTGTTAGTTCTGCTATGGCTTGGCCTACAGCAGAAGCTGAGCTGTTCAAGCTGAGGTGGAGTAAACCTGTACAAAGTCATATCCAGTGATGGTTGGGACACCTAAAAGTGAAAGTGCAGGGTAACATAAGGGGTATAGACACATCCAGGATAAGGCAATATCTGAATAAATACGGTTCCCTGTGTTCAGCTTTATTACCTGTGGACTTTATTTGGGGTTCTACGTGGAATTCGGTGATTCCAGCCCGTTTCCTTGAAGATAATCCACCCCTACAGTGCAGTATAGCCTCACAAGAGGCAGTGGCTTAGCTGGCTCTGCAGGAGTACCAAGTCCTCTGCAGGAGGAGCAGCTTTCCTGACTCTCACACTTTGAAGTGGTCTCTATAGGATGAGGTCAGGGGAAAATTAGAAGCACCATAGGAGAGACGCCACAAACCCTCTCCTGGGTTAATAAACCTAGGTGCCACTGTGATAAATCTTGCAAGTAGAATTTTAGCAAGTTTTCTAACTGTGCATGTTTGGTAGGCTTTCCTCCCTTTCTTAAAATCTTGCAAATTTTTTGAGCCCTTTGATGACGCACAGTCTAGAGAGCACCAACAATATTCAGGTATCAAAAATCCTCATTAGGAACACTATTAAGTAGGCTAGTAACACTGACTGAAGAAAAAGAATATGTTACCTTCAGAAGATATTTGTTATTGTCATTAATTTTAGTTACCAACATTGTCCTTAGGCTTTTGAGATATATGGAAAGAATGATTTTCTGCAATCCTTTGGCCTGCAAACCACTCCATCTTTTGCAAAACTGGGGTCCAAAATATTTTTATGCTCATCTAGTTGCATTTTGTGCATCATGAATGACAAAAGAATGATAGTTTACCAATTGCAAGAAGAAAATCATCTGCTAGACCCAATAAGCAGAAATACCCCAAACTGGAGCTGAGGAACCAAAGTTGGAGCTCAAAACCATTTGCCAAAATATGACAAAACCCAATGAACATGAGCATTTTTTTGGTTAGGGAAGAACAAAAAAAACTGCCTCACATTCAATTTTGGGTCTGCAATTCAGAACAACAAGATGCAGTTTGTCCTGCTTATATGAACACACTCTACGGATTAAACCAAAAGATGAGTAGAATATGGATGGTTTGGTCATGGAAATTTCAAGTATGGGATGACGTTTGTGCATGGTAAACAATTAATGTGAAACAGCGACAAGCCATTTGTGATTATTTGATGGCTTTGACAACTGCAAGGGATCTAAAAAGCCAAATGGTCCTCACAGTGCAAGTGGAGAAAGAGGAGATGAGATTGTCAGCATGTGATCAGGAAAACAATAACTTCAACAATGGATAAGAAAGTGCCAATAGGCATGAGTGAAGGAGAACTCAGGACTGGCAAAAGTATATCTAAAAGACCATCTTCAAAAGCAAGGAACAATTTTGTTTATAGCTACAGAAATAACTTTTCAGTCTTGTCCTTTCTTCACCAAATATATTTCCCTCTTACAAATACTGTTACCAGATCTTTATCCATGAATAAGTTATTCAGATATTCTATTCACATCTATTCAATATCTGGACTTTGAAAGTGGTCAGGAGTCCCCAGGGCTTCCTGACCCACCAGCTTGCAGGAGCTGATAAAGTAGGTAGAAGTGAGAAACACAGGCTGTAGGAATGTCACAACCTCAACTGTTGCTCATTGCAGTGATGTTCTACCTCTCGTCATTTTTGTACTTGACAAAGATTAGTCACTGACAACTGACTAATATGACCCGTGTTTACTTTCCGTAACAAGACTACCAAAACAGTAAGATTCCTTTGATTCTGATAAACTATTTCTGTTCCCTGAGATTCCCCATCACATATATCCCTACACTGTCCTGCAAGGTTTTTCTTATATTATACCACTTTTAGTCTCTGTTATCTCTTGGAACTGAGTGACATTTTGGTCTCTTTGCTGAGGTTAGAGACAGCAAAGAAAAAATGCCGGTGTATCAGGAAACAGTTGTTTTCTCAATCCTACAAAGCCTTTAGCTATAGACTTCACCCTGTACAGTATGAAGTGAGCTAGACTACACATAGACTCTGATTCAGCAAAACACTTAAGGGGGATCTTTTCAAAGGCACAAACGGCAGTTAAGCAATAATTTGCAATTGAGGATGAGAGTAGTAAGTATCCAGCTGTCATCTGTGACCTTTAGATTCGTGCCTACAACCTGCATAGCTGCCAGTGTCTCCTCAAGGGAATAACGATTCAGCAAGTTGTAGAAGTGCATGACTTGTGGTTTAGGAAGAATTACCACCAAATCTTATCTTATACACCATCACCTGTATGCTGGAAAATGCATAAGCACATCCACTGTAGGACTTAAAGGATGAAAGTGTTTCAGTACTTGCATTCTGCACACAGTGGCTCCCTTGGAAATAAAATACTTCTCCCTTGGTAAGATTAGATCTTAAAAGAATCCTAACTGTGAAAAAGAATTAATATTTAATATGTAAAGAATTGGATACAATTTTATCATTTTCTTCCTACTTACTCTCTGATAGAACAGCTGGAGGTCCAATAAACAATCTGTAACTGCGTCGAAATCCTGTCAGTCGGCACAGTTGTGAAAGTGTCTGGAAGTGCAGTGAAGTCTTGAGTGACAGGATGAAATGATCATACTGACATTGCATAGTTTTTGATGTTTATTTTTTCCTTCTCTGCCTCAGACTTGTCTGGAAACATTTTCTGTCTTCGAACCACTCTCTAGACTTCAGTACACGAGAAAAAAAGAAAAAGTATAGACTGTATGAAGCAAGAAGAGTAAAAGACGATAAAATTGATTGTGTTTGTTTGCCTCTTAGTCACAAAAGCAGAAGTCAGGAACAAACTTTCTCAAATCAGTAAGGTAAACTTGGCTTTGGAACACATGGAAATCAAGAGTAATTTCATCATCAATAACTGCAGTGAGTTATTGGAGTCCCTGAAGTCTCAAGTTGCTGTTTGGGAAGCTTCTGAATGTAAAGGTGCCTCTTTCAGGTCCTGACCAGCCTAGGAGCAGAAACACTGGAAATTTCGCAGGAAATGTTGCGCACTCTGTCACTGCATTTTACACACTGAAGCAACACGGAAAGCAATGTGAATATTTTTTTACAGTCAAACATTATAGATTGCCAAATACTCTATAGTGTTCTCTGATCTGTTCCTTAAGATTGGGCTAAGAGTTGCTTTGGTTTAGGGATAAATATGACGTGATGAACTGATTAAAAATATGTATCCCTTATTCTTTGTGACTGAAGGCTCTAACTACTTGCTCAATCCAAAAGATCTTGCAGAAGATTGTCTCTGAAGAAAATGAAAAATAATAATTTTGAGACTGATTCAGGGTCTTTGGAAATCATGGTAAATCTTCCTAGCTACGTTAGAGCAAATCCGTAATAAGATTACTTCTATAAAAAAGGAAGGAGGATTTAGCCATATTGTTATTCCTTAATGAAGACTGATGCTCCCTGAAAAATATGTAAATTAAAAATTAATTTTGTACTTGATGGGTTTATTCCATTTTGAGTATTGGTATTTTGCAGTGGGGAGAAGACGTAATTTGTATTTGAAAGTGGATGGTATTTTCCATGCTTTTGGTTAATAAATGAGTATGATGAAGCTGATCCAGGGAACTCCTGAGTATCTCTGTGAAGCACTGAGCTTGGTGATAAAGTAGCAACTTACACAAACTCCTATGAAAGTCATCTTACAGGTATCATAGATAAGATATAACTAGATGCCATAGTTTCAAATGAAACCTGATCACTGTAAAACAATGAAATAGTTTAATCACATATCAAATCCATTATAAAATCCCTGTTAATATGTACTTTATTAATATGAGAGGTTTTATCATTCTAAAGCCAAAGGGATTGGGCGTCATGTTCCAAATGCAAAGTTGGCTGAACCCATCTGATGGCAAAGTGCTCTCACCCCAGGGCTGTCCCTGGCAGCAGACTCCCACCATCTCCCTTTTCTCAGCTCTTGTGCAACCTCGTAATGAGCCAGTTTAGAGCGTTAAACTGCAGAAAAATATTGAGTGTTTTTGTTAGGTTGGTTTCCAATTTTTTGGTGAACCAGCTCATGGTGGAGTCAGAAAAAGATCAGTTTCTGGGTGGGAGCTAAAGGCCAAGGAAGAGGACAGGCAGACCTGCCAGCAGCGCTCAGTTAGATGAGCTCTGCTGTACCCTTACTCCATGTCCTCAGGCTCCTGAGGTGCTGCTCCCAACAAAGCACTGTGTCACATAACAAGGCAACAAAACCTGAACTAAGGAAAGTTGTCTTTTCCTTCACTGTGCTGCCTGGGAACAAGGGAAAAAGGGAATTTGGATCAACCCATGAAATAAAAGATCATGGTATAATTTAGAAACAAGGGAAACCTAATTAAAACAATGAAATCTTGGGGCTGGCAGGGAGATGAGATACTAGGGTGAGAAGGAGTTCAGAGAAATACCAGAAAAGGGAATGTGTACAGACTGCGCCAGCTTTGCAGGTGTTTGTAACACTTTATGCTGTTGGTATGTGAGTGAACATTGAATTGCGTGCCCATCTGTAGGTCAAGGAGACTTTGTGCTGTTACTAACAACTTTGTAAGTCCCTGTTGACTGTCTAGCTATTATGTCCTTTCTGTGGGAACGGGAAATAATCTTTGAGTAATAGGCAACACTGGATTCATTCAATCAGGCAGAAATGTTCTCACTCTTTTGGGGGAATCAAATTCTCCAAGGACTTGGTTCTTTAAAGGCAGGTGGATAGGCTATTTGTAATCATCATGACTCCAATATCATTCTCAGTGAACAGAGGATAAAGGGTTTCTTTAAAGTCCTCCAAAGCAGTAACTTTTTGTCTAATCTTTCTGTATTATACAGTAGATTCCACTGGTATTTCTGCCATAAATGGTCACTGAAAGATGGTAATCAATTCATGACGGTGAATCTATCCGTGTAATTACTATCGATTATTATAATTCCTAAAACCATACTGGTCATTTTCTTTATCATTAGCATTCATTTCTTCTGTTTTGACACAAAAAGTCTCATCAAACTGCTATATGCAAATATTTACTATTGTAGTTAAGTTTTCTAACAGTTGAAAGCATTCTGGAAGACAGGCTGAAGAGGTTTAATCTGTTTGCATCACCTAATACACAGTATCAGTCTGTAAAAGAAGGAAGTTCTTTGATCTGTAAGGATTTTGCAAACTTAGGCTCAATATGAGTTTCCATTTGGATATCTGAATAGAGTCTGAAACATCATTATCTTATAACCAAAGAAGCAGTTAGAATAGAGGATCAGCTAGATGGAGAACGCACCGAGACAGGCAGTTGTAGGTTTCCAGACAGTAAAATCCTTGTGGATGAAAGGCAAAGGAAAAGCCTACTGATAATAAGAGTTGATACTGGTTGAAAACAATCCCAGTCTCTGTTAAACTTGACATTTGTGCCCCTCAGAAAGCAGATATGTCTGCCCAGATTGGCCATAAACTGTGTACAATGAGTCAGTACTGCTCTCACAGCCAGGTTTTTGTAGACACACATTATGAATTAAAATAGCTTCTCATATGAACCCTGAACATACCAAAATAAGCTGATAGTCCCACAGTAGGAGCTATATTTTACACCTTTTTGTGTTAGCTAAACCACCTCTTCCTTTCTGTACTTTGAATGAGAGACAGGTGTTTTTAAAGAACATTTCCTTGATGCAAGTTATCATTACTGTTTCTGCAGAGAAGCCTTTCCTTTTTATCAGCACTCTTGGCAAAGAAAAAAGGACGTACAAACAATTATCTTTATGCAAAAATAGGTAACGACTGTAAAACTGTTCCATTTTCCAACGGTTGACTAGATCAAACTATAACATGGACTGGATTTTTATTCACTCTTCTGAAACTAACAAATGCTCAAACTAACAATACTAACTAACAATACTAGCTGAAAACTTCTTTTTCCCAAGCCTCTCTGGTTTTGTATTCTCTTGACCTCTTCAGTCCAAATTAACAAGAGTACAGCAGTGAGTTACACAACAGCAAACACAGAAGTATCCTTGCCATATTTCTAGCTGACTTGAGTGCATTAGATACAATATGTACCAGGGAAGGAATCAGAGTGATCTAGGATATCGACCACACTTTTTTGAGAAAGAACTTTCCGTTCACTGGTTATTTACTCATTCTCATATACTTCCCTTGCTTTCCTCATTTGTTGAAGTATTTGAGAATAGATAAGTAATCTGGGAAACTTTCCAGTTTAAACTATAAAGTAATAAATAATTGAGCTCCTTGGCACTTAATGCATGAAATAGAATCCTTGTGGTCTAAAACAAAGGCTGAATTCAACAGTTTCACTCTGGAAAACTTCATTTTCACAATGGAGTTACCACTATGAAGTTACAGTTCTATCTGCAGGAGAAAGCAGTTTCTCAGGGGCTGTTCCAGTACTGAAATGAATCGATTTAGAAACCATGACCTGTTTATAAATGTCTGCAACTTTCACTTAAAGTGAAAAGTATTTTGCTTTTGCCAGATAAGAGACATTCGATTGCTTATAAATCCATTCCAGGGAAGAAATGCAGAATAAAAGAGCTATGTGCGATGAGTCCTAGTCATATCAGTTAACCACCTAGAAAGTGATCAGACACAACAGCGAGGAAAAGTGGCATGAAAGACAAAAAATGAACCTGGCTTCTTTCATCTGAGAGCATCTCTGTAAGTTCAGTGAGCCCTGTTTCTCATACTGAACAGTGCTTGCTACAAAAAAATGAAAAGTCAAAGGAGTGGGAACTCCACCTTCCCAGCCAAATGCTGTAACCTGTGGTCTTTTCTTCTAGCACCTTAGGTGACAAATCTCCCAAGCAGTCAAATCTGCTCCCAACAGCTAAGGAAACCTGGAGGAGTTAAGCTCACCCTAAAGTAGGCACTCAGAGACAGGTCAGCTCAGCCGCTCTCCAACCCCATTGACAGCAGTGGAAATGTAAGCATCTGATGTATATGGACATCTATATGTGGACATCTAAATCTAAGCATCTTAACCTCAAATGGAGTCTCTCCATGCATTGCTTGCTGCCTGGAGGTGCTGCTACCTCTGTGCTGTTAAAAACAGCAGAAACAGAGGGCACAGGCTTGGCATCTCCCAAACAGCTTTGGGTTTAGGAACGCACATATGTCTTGTGTAAGTCCCTGAATCCCTTGAGGCTGAGGAAGGCACAGAATATCATCTGCTGTGGCAATAACTTGCTTTATACCTCTTACCTCTTATACCTAAGGAGTAGGAATTCTTCCTAAAAAGAGAGAATGTACCATTGCTTTGGCTCATTAACTCACCTAATGTAACACCTAATTCCTCACGCCATGAAGTTTGGGTAGCAAAGGGAGCAGCTGCACAAACTTGAGGTATAAAAGGGGAATTTTCAGGTCAGTTGGGGAATGGACTAAAAGTCTATAGTTTGGGATTCAAGTGCTTGCAATACGCAGAAATCCTCTGCCCTTATTTGGATCTAGCCTATATCTGTCATCTGGGAAAAACTTGCATTAAGAAGGAATATAAAGTTTCTGCTGTTGACACTATTATAAAATTGCATTCCAATCAGCTAGACCAGCATTTTGCATAGTTACCCATAGTAACCTTCTGCCAAACAGAACAGACAGAACAGCTTTCTGTGTCGGAGGAAGGTTAAATGATATTTGCTTTTTATCAGTGGTACAAATGATTTAATAGGTCTTTTAAGCTGTTCTTTGTTTATGCTCATATTTTACAATGTATTACTAAGAACACAGAGATTTTTCTTCCTTTTTTGATTATGATATATGAATCTCATCAATGGCATCCGTAGGTAAGGTTTGGCTGTCTCCCAGAGCAATGAAGAAGAAAATGTTGGGATCATACCAGGTTTGTTTTGATTTTTCAGTGAAGGGGAAAAAAAATCCATCCCACTGTGAATTACTATCGCTCTTGAAATTGTTATCCACAAAAATGAGAATGGTTCAAATGTTTGGATACAACAAAAGGATCAGAAAAATGAGATACCAAGAGCATAAAAAATTACTGATTTTCCCTTTGTGATTCAGTCAGTAACAACCCCAATGAGAACAGAGTATATAAGCGGGCAGGGTATGTTAGACACTAAAAGATAGGTGAAGGTATTTCACTATTTGTTACATCAATACTCTTCCATTTTTCTGTGCCCCACAGAGTGACTTCTCCTTTTGTCTATCACATTGAAAGTTATGGCTAAGATTTCTCCTTGCTTTGTCAGTAAGGATTGACAAGAGCATGACACTGTTAAAGTTGTCCCCTTGCCTGCTATGCCACTTGGTTTAAACTTCCTAGAAGCTGTCATCTTTCAAGGACAGCACTCAATCTTTGTACCTCTGGCTTACCAAAGTGTTGCTGAGCTTCTCTGCTTTCACCTGGGTACAGGTGAATAACAGAGGCCTCCAATGCAATGCTCTGCTGCTTTTGTGAACGGACTCCCACGTGCTCACGTCTCTGATATGATGAAAACAGCACAATCAGCACTGTTCATCTGTGTTATGAGTGATAATTTATGCTTTATGTATCATTCTATCCAAGTTTGTGACTCCTAGATCAGGCTATGAATTTCTGAGAATAGGTGAGTTTAAGGCACAAAGTCATTGTTGGCCATAATTCTGTTAAATATGACTGCATACACCTTAAAAAGCTGCATTCAAGAAGGAAAAGGATAAATTCCAGACCCAAGTGCTCACTGTGAACCTCTCTCTCTTCACTGTGCTTGATGGCTGCTGATGGCTGTAGATGGCATGTCTTCTTCTCTGACCACACAGTGGCGTGAAGATATCCCGTATAGCAAAATTGCTAATGACCTCTGAGCTCCCTCTTTGAGAAGGAAAAAGTCGCACTCCCCGATATCTCCCATGGCATTTCTTTCCTATACAATTAATATTAGTTATGCCTACAAGTTCTGGCTTTAAGGAGTGATGAATAAATTGAAAGTAATAGGCAATTCTTTAAATATTTTTAATGTCAATTTTAAACTAATGACACTCTCAATATGAAAGGTTAATTCACACTAAAATGAAAGAGTTTTTCCTTACATATTCAATCATATTTAAATATCTCTGAACGTTCGTACTTTTTTAAGTATGCATTTTCTGTCATGCTTGCATTTTTCCCCTGACAAACTGTTGAGAACTGTTATAAAACTACACAGTTTATATCTGTCTCCTCCAGTATATAAACCCTCTCATTTTATAAGAAATATTGGTAGGAATTCTATATTGGAAGAAAGAAAGATTTACAAATGTAATTGCTAAAAAGTCATTATAAGACAAAGATTCAAAAGAAATGGGATTTCCTGTAACTTAAATTTATGCTAAAAATACTCATTAGTCTTGCATGGGATGAGGTTAATAGTCCTTTTTACTTTACAAGGCAGGGTATGCAAACCAGACTGCTGGTCTTGAAGCAGTCTGGAGTTTTTGGATGTGCTAATTCTTCATTGGAAGATATTGAGCCTAATTTATGTCTTTCAGCAGAGTTTTTTCAGAGTGATTTCACAGAGGGAAATGGAGAAACTGGAAACAAATACAGACCAAGCAGGAGCACCAACAAGGCAAACAAATAAAACATTGCTAATTCAAATGTATTGGCTGAAAACTGAGAATTTGCCTTTAAATATCCTCTTTTATCGTTTGTCCTGTTATTGTAGAATTGGGAAGTTTTCTATACTTTCAATTCATCGCCAGTGATCAGCTGATATTCTTCAGCCATCTGGAAAATTATCCTTTGCTATTATTCTCTGTTCAAATTTAGAAGTTAGCACAGAGCTTCCTTTCCAGTCCCTGAAGAAGTGACTGACTATTTTTTAAAGAAAAAATAGGGAATAATATGCTACTGATATTATTTTGTGTCAGTATTTACTTATAAGCCTTTACTGTTCAGTGATCACTCAAATATTCATGAACAGCAATTCGCAGTAGCAAAAGAAATTGAAACAGCATGCTTCAAAACCAAGACTTTATCATCATGATCAACTCTTCTCTAGATTAGTGTTATCGGTTTATTTTGCTTGAAACTGCCAATGCATATTAAGGCTTTTCGAATTCCGGCCCATCTCATTTAGATTTCTCTGGATGGGGGTTAAGTGATACAATGATTAAAGTTGCAGCAAACACTGCCATACCCTTTACGTTAATATTCAACCTATTTACACCTTTTTAGGGACTGAATCAATGAAGATAATAGCAAGGACGTCTCACATTCGTGGGGAGATAGTCCTGAACAGGTTGAAAGATGCTGAGCACACATTGAAGAATGCAGAAGTAAAACAGACCATTTTTTTTTTTTAAATAGGGGATTTGCCTAACCATTGCTCAGTTTAAGAGCAGAGAGAGACAAGGAAGGACTTATTCTTTCTCCCACTCTTCTAGTTTTCCACTTGAAACTTTAGAAGTCTGTTCTCTCATTTTTTTACTATGTCTTTACATATAACGCAGGAGTTCGACCACAGGATGCTGGGCATCTGTTGTATAACTTTTGGGGACAGAGGATAGTCAATATGGATTTTTCTTCCTTTGAATCAAAGTATCAGACCTTTAGGATTTTACACCATTTCTCACAAAGGCAGGAGCTCAAAGTTTGGTTAAATAAGAGCTGAGCTTAGAAAGGAGCACCCATGATTTATAGGACTGCTGGCTTGTCACAACCTACAGCTTCTAGTCAAACTGGATAAAAGGCCATAGGTTTAATTTCCAGCAACAAAAATGACCACAGAGTTCTTGGTAGACCTGTGATTGTAGTAAAAATGGATAAGCGATGTCCTTACAAGCTGAAAATCCTTCGCTAGCCTCAAAAATCTTTACAGGCTAGAGAATCTTCAAAGAACTCAGACTGACCTGAAACCCAAACTTTGGCTGAACAGCAGCTGCTCTTAGGTTATGGTTTATGCTGTTTCCTATGACCTACGCACCACTGTTTCTCAAAAGTCAGATTTGGTAAGCTAATAAAATCACCATTGACTACTGAAATCTTCCCCTAGCCAAATCACACATCAAAGAGAGTAATGGATGGGGATTAGGCACTCCACTACAGACAGGCTTGGTGTGATCCAAATCAGTTCACCAAAGGGAAATAGGAAATGTGCACATGTCAGGTCCTCATGCAGAAGGATGCGAGTGCAAGAGGAGTGAGAGGCAAATGTGGCAGAAAAGGGCAATTTGGTGGTTTTGGAGAAGTCACATTCCTGCAGGGGCTGGGTCGCTCCTGTCCTGTAGGCAGTGCATATTCTGGCTTCTTGCGGCACACCAGAGCAGAGCCAGAGGCATCCTACTTGTAACTCACTGCTCTGAGCTGAATTTCTTCTCCAGCTACTGCCTCAGCAAAGCATTTCTTGCGATGGCTATTGCTGTAAGGAGAAAAACATTTCAGTTCACGCGGTTTAATTCAAATCATGATCAAAGCAATTTATTGACTTGGTAATGACACATAACTAACTGGCAATCAGTGTACTATATGTTCAGGGCCAATATTGGCAATACAACAGATAAATGGTGATACTAGGCACTTACAGAGTGTTAAACAGCTACATGTTTCCCAACCCCAAAAGCTAATCACCAGGAGCCCACTCCCCCAGCTCCCAGGTAGCCCGCTCTGTCCCTGTGGGTCACAAGCACCACCACCCCACAACCCGTGTGGGTCCCCACGTGTGTCCCTATGGCCACCCAGTCCCTCTTGGGCCGTAGGCTACTGCCTGCGGCACAAGGGCCCCTCGGGCAGCTCCCTCCTTATTGGCTGCCAAGGGGGAAGCACGCAGGCACCCCCAAACCTGCAGTCTAATCTGCAGGAAAAAAAAAAAAACACAAAACAAAAAAAAACCAGTATAAACATATAAACATATATACCCACCCCAGCATACATGCAGACTTATGGTTGAATCATTCTCTGTCTAGATTTAGGAACAGAGAAAGTTTTTATTGGTTGTAATGGGACTGACAGGGATGTAAACACAGTTAATAACCCCTAAAATGTTTCAGTCTTTATCTGAAGAGCATTTTCTTTTTAAATGAAAATTTCCTGTTTCTGCCAAACCTACAAAGATAGGAAGGATTCTTATCTCTCCACTAACTTACACGCTGCACTAACTGGGAACCAAGCAGCTTTTATAGCTGTCTTCCTCTATAGAAATGAAAGAAAAATGAAGCTATTAAAGGGATAAAATCAATTTTACTGGATGGTACCCTGAGAAAAAAAAGGGAGGGGGAGTGGTTTGAGAAAGAGTGAAAAAAAGAAAAATGGCTTGTCATTAATGACTAATCATCACCAATTAACTCTATGAAAGCCAACACAGGTAACATAGAACTCACCTGATTTTCTGTGGAGGGATTAGTAGGTACCAAGTATTCTCATTCAAACAGGAGAATCTTGGTTGTGTGCTCTCAATGTTTCATGGCTCAGTTATGGGTCATCATGGTCTGAGTTAAAGGAAAGACAAACAAACAGGCTGTATAACACCTGTAGAATAGTGGGGCTTCAAGACATAAATGCTTTTTTCACTTTAACCAGGGGAAAAAAATTCACAAACTCCAAGCCTGCTCCCCCATCTGTACAGAGTTCGTTTTAAATTTAAGACCTAAGAGCTTTCTGATGTACAAAGTAAAGCCGAATTGAGCAAATGGATGTGGCTCAAGTAAATTCTTTTTTTTTTTTTTTTTATGGATCAATTTAGGAAACTTGTAACTATGCCAATGCCTAGTGTAATAGCTGGTAACACTTTCATAGAAATATGATAGAGACGGCTCAGATTCTGCATACAGTTGTCTTAATTTCATACCTAAACATGCATGCCCAATTGATTTTCTATATTTTTTACCTGCAAATTGCTGTCATTTCTCTTTCATCAATTCACACACGCTGCCTTTTTCCTTTGTTGTCCTTTCTTAGCAAGTACCATGCTACGATGCCAACCAAAAATGCCACAACCAAGTTCCCAGGCAGTACCACACATTTCAGAAGTGCAGTGTGTTTCTGGAGGGAGAGGATGTCATTTCCTTTTCCTGTTCTTCCAGGAAAGAATTCTCAATGATCGAGCTGCTGCTTCTCTTTCCCATTAGGTGATGTGCAAGACAGATATTTTTCCTCATTCTGCCAAGTTATTTCCTGTTGTCCTTCAAGATCCTTGACTTTTTTTTTTTTTTCTGAAACGAGGATATAACCTCCCTGGATCAAACATCTCCAGCAGGGTGCGTGCAACCTATTCTTCTCTTAATTATATTAAAACAAAACAATACATTTTCAAATGTGCACTACTTCACTGTAGCTGCAGATACACACAACACAGTCTATTACACTTTTCCCCCATGAATCTTGGTGAAATTAAGGTACGTTATGAGAGATGGAGTGTTAGGAATGTCTCAATACCCCATGCAACACAATCTTAGAAATCCTGATTTGAAGGGAGCTTTGGAGGTCACCTAGTCCAGCCTCTCCCTTGAAACGGGTCTTCAAGAATATCCACTTCTGTGGACAGGCCTAGCAAGAGAGGGAAAGGTGCCTACTGCATTTCTAAAGAGGGCTGCTTTCCACGTCTGCAGTTATGGAGCATCTGTCTGACACAGTATACCCAAGTTCAGTTTGTCAGTGTGAAAAGAAAATTAGGATTTTGGGGGAAAAAAAAAAAAAATCTGAAAAAACCCCCAGTGACAGTTCCCATCAGTAGCAGCAACACAGCATTTTTTCCTCCTTTCTTTTACCGCGCATTTAGTTTCTGTAATTGATTGAGATGTTTTTTATACTTAATTTTCAGCTCATATGTTTTCTTTTATCTGCTGTAATATTCTCATTCATCTCTTCATAGAATACCTTATTTTTCTCCCTGTCTGAATCTCAGTTTTTGCTGAGATAATTGACTTTGTGATTTTTGAAAGCACTCAGATTCATTTTTCCAAATGGATTTAGAACCCAAGTCACATTATAAGTCACAGAGCCTGACAGTTCTTAAGTGCATAAGTACTCTTTGACAACGGAACTTAAACTCCTAAGCCACGCATCTGTTTTTGAAAAGTTAGCCTTTATGCAACATGTGCGTGCCAGGAAAGAAACCAAGAAAACAGAAATCTCAGTCTTGCTTCAGTCCCACCATGTGTTATGTGCAACTGTTGGTCAGTAAGCGTATAGACTCGGACAAAATTCACACAAAATACTTAGACATCTTTGAACAGAGTTAGAATTTGTGAAAAATACACTTAGGAACATAAAGCTACAATATAGAGTATAAGAGGATAATAATAATTAAAAAAAAAAAAAAAAACCAAACAAAATAAAACCACAAAAACAACAGAGCAGAAATTAGATATCATCTTCTGTCAGACTAGACTAGAAAATCTCCAGAAAGTACCTACAGTTTTGCAATGATGTCCTGCTTGCTCCCACTGAAGTTGATGTCAAAGCTCCCAGTTTCTTTTCAATTATTGTAGCTTCAGAGTTTCACATGTATTTCAGAAAGAAAGTATGTCTCTTTCCC
>NW_009610205.1:70618-85918 GCF_000690535.1 Cariama cristata
TCCCTAAAAAACTCAATATAATGCAAGTAATTCCTTCAGCAGGGCAGGTTATCTATCTGCAAATTAAGTGAAACTTTATCGTCCCCAGCTTGTGTATTAGGACTGTGTTAGGTAATTAAAATAGAAGCAGATATGATTTTAACATTTCAGCTGTTATGAACTAGTTCTTTCTGTTGTACCCAAGGGAAAAAAATACAGTCCAACTGGACTGGACTTCAGAAATATTTAACACAGTTAGTACCTTAAACACAAGTAGTTCCATCAAAATCCATAAAGCTACATTTATATTTCTGAGCAAGATTAATGAGCAAGATTTCAAAGAGCTGATTCAAGAACTTATTTAAGAAAGCTCTGAAAATGAGGTACCTTTGAGGTAAAGGCTTGGTGGAAGCAGAGTTGTCACGGCTAATATTGCTGCTGGGGAGCAGAAAGAGTTCTGCTATGTCAGGAATAAGCTCTGTGTGGTGGTTAGCAATGGGAATGACAAATTATTTCTCAGAGTAGTAAATGGAATCTTAAATGGATCTTCAATAACATGCTAATTTAGTCTGGTATCTTGACTGTGGAATTAATTTTCTAACCGCCAATTTCAGCTGGCCATGCAACTGCTTTTCTAAATTTCAAGGTGACCTTTGTAGGGCCATAGGAGACATTTTAGCTTGGTGAATAACAGGGTTGGATCATTTAAAGACCACTGCTTTGATGTCACAATAAGTTGTTCTCAGTGAATTTATCAAACATAGGAAGTATTAACTGAAAGACCTTGTCAAGTATCTCTATTCACCATCACAAAATAAATGTTTTCAGTTGCTAATGAGAATTGTTGTTGTTGTTACACTGAGAGGGGTGGTTCTCATACACAAAACTCTTTCTTTGGTACAGAGATCACAGACAGTCAGTGGAGGAAGAAGGAAAAGGGAAGTGGAAGGAAGGCGATGGTGAAGGCAAAGGGAATTTTTCCTGAAAAGAGCTGGAGAGGAAGACACCCTGAACATCAAGCAAAGGTGGTTGCTGGTTGATCTTGGCCATGACCAAAAGTAGGATGTTTAATCTTTCTTTCTAATGATAGCAAGCTGCAGGACCAAATATTGGCTAATTAATTGAGCTGAAAATAAAATTATCTTGACCGAGGAAGACTTTTTCAGGAATCATTAGACAGCCTTTATGAGTTTTCTTAAACCCAAAACCTGAATGAGCAGCTACTCTGAGTTGTTCAAGCAGAGCCCAAAGTAAATTAACTCTCTGCTTAAGATCTGGAAAACTGATGTGAGTTTATCTTTTAGACTCCTGTGAGGACTCAGTGATACTTCCACAAGTAAAGAGCTGGCATCTTCGCACAGCTCGTATCAGGGCCAAGAATAGCAGAAACCTTGTTCTTGGGAAAGTGCAGTTGATTGCCATCCTCCAAGAAACCTGCCAATTAAGGGTCAGAAACAAACCTCTACCTTCAACTGCCAGTGAATTGGCATAGCAGTAAAATGTGAATATACTGCAGCCATCTAAAAATGAGTATCAATTATTTCCCTGTTAGTGCAACCAGGCTGCTTTGAGAGCTATAATGCAGTAGGGAAGGAAGCATCTTTTTCAGCCCCACAACGCAGTGCATCTTCACAGGGCTTCTCACAACAGGCTGTGCCTGAAGGCACGATTTTGTACTCTGCTGAAATGATCAAATGAGCAGAGTGTAAAACTAAAAATTGTACTGAAATGAAAAAGACTGTTTAAATAATTTGGTAGGATGGGTTATAAAATCATTTAATAAATCTGAAAGACAAATCATTTAATACTTCTACTGTGTCAGAAAAACAAGCCTGTGTGCCAAAGCAATACAGCTGTTTCTCCGCTTTGGGGTCCTGGCCTGAAACCTCTTCTGATTGTTTTACAAAGAGTTCCTAAAAGCTCCACATGTCAGCATACATGTCATCTGACAGAATAACCAAATCTGAGAACAAAAAAACAACCCAAAACAAACCACAGAACAAAAGATGCATTAATCTGTGACATCCTTGAGAAAGACAGACTTTCCTCAAAACTAATCCAAACACAGGGAAGAGCAGTGCAGTTGTGTGACATATATCATCACAGTTTCAGAAAAAATAATCTGGCTAGGTTTCAATATATGTAATATCAAGACAGCACAGAAGAAATGCACGTTTTAAGTGGTTATAGGTATACTTCACCTAGGAACCTGCACCCCTGTCACTTGACATGACACACTTTGCTCCAAGGGAGGAGATAACTCTAAACAATACCCCTTATAGTACTACTCTTCATCTTGAGGATCAGCCCTCTCGGGCAGAGAAAACATAATAATAAACAGTTTTGGCTGAATTCCTTTGGAGACAAGAAAATCACCCCAAAACCATCTTCAATTAGGTGACAAATTTGTCACAAAGGACTCCTGGACCTCCTGTAAGCTTCTTCCAGCACGTCACTTAGTCTGACTGACAGCACGGTGACTCTGCAGCTATAGTCTATTTTATTACTTTCAGAGATTTACCTTCAGATGTCTCTAAATGCTTTCTTTAACACCCCCTCCCTTTTCTTTTTTTAATTAGGTGAGGTTTTTCAAGCTTGAGGGCTGATTTTTTCCAACAATTTCTCAGCAGTCATGAATGGGGAACTAGGCTAAAACTACTGCTTCAATTAGTTTAATTGATGGAGGCTGGGGTGTGTGAATTTTCTCAGCTGAGTCTAATGAAAGAAGCATTCAGTTTATAGAGGATATTTTATGCTGCAGAATGTAAGTCTGAGAGTGAGGAGACCATGATTTTCTTCTTAGCTCCTCAAATGATCTGTAATGGGATACTGGCCAAATCATTTCACTTCAATGTTTCAGGGCTCAGGCAAATGACTTCTACTGAATTTTGATGGGGTGATTTAAGAAGTCACCAGCCTCAGCTGGCTGTCCCCAACCCTGTAACAAAGCCTGTCACAAAGTATGCCAATACTTCAGCTATGCTAGTGCCTGGCTTAGTAGGATAAACTGCAAAGAAGATTGATTTGTGCTGATGCTCAGCCGTACCCAGGAGGGACAGAGGAGTGGGCTGCTCCGCTGCCCCTGCCAACAGCACACAATTCTGGCTGCGAGGGCAGGCTCTGGATGGGGAGCTGGGTTTGGGGCAGTCCTGAGCCTTCCTTACAAGGTTCAGGAGGAGAGGTTTGCCTGTAAAGCCATGTTTTCTGTTAATTATTTTGCTTGTAAAATGATGGTGGGTCTATGAATGAAAAATTATATATAAAGCTATTTTGTTAAATCAATACTTAATTTCCATTGATTTTTTTCCCCCCTCCTTCATCTAAGGATCAAAGGTATTTTTAGCTCAAAAGAAAACTTTAAAATATTAATGCATAACAACTAAAGTAATCACACATGTGGTGTTTTTTTTTTTTTAGGCTGAACTCTTCAGTGACTTCAGTAGGTATTTCTCCTTCACATTAATTGTACAACATGGCTATATGTAACTAATAAATATTTTGTACATGAGATACATTTTTTTAAAGAACCCAAAGTCTTTTGATCTCCCATGCTGTATTTTATTAAGTCACAAAATAACAGCCTGGGATAGAATAACTCTTTCATGCAGGGAAAGGGTTTGCAACCGCTGTATGAGATAGATGAAAGAAAATCTTGGGGAAAAAAAACACACCACCAAACAGCCCCTTCACAACATATCTTTGCAAGCTGGGTCATTTCAGTCCAAAACGCTGTACAGTGTGACTCAGAGGCTAGGACCTCTGAGCTTAAATACACAGTCTTCCTCTCGGCTTCCCGTTCTCATAATATTTTAAGAAAAGTCTACATTGTACAATGCCTGTACCGATATCTGAAAAAGAACAACGTATATAGATCCAGTCTCTGTCACAGTCATTGCTCAGTGCTAGGCTGCCCTTCCAGGACCAGGTACGCTTTCAGGTTATTGACTGAGAGGAACCGTCACTTCTTGGTATCTTCTAGGACATGATTCTTTTTCCTGCCTTAAGGGAAGAGTTGTGCGTCAATTTATCAGCTTACATAACTTTTTTTTTTTTTTAAAGACACTGGTCAGTCACAATGTTCCCCTTTTCCTTTTGACTCTTACTTCAGGTTAGAAGAAAATATTGGATAAGATGTAATAATTTGTTTCTGATCTTGTGAGTCAAGACTCAATAAGATGTTATGTCATTTTCTTGAAGAGCTTTATGTCCCTGTCTGACTCAGCAGGGTCAGGATTACTTAGGTTTCCTTTGGTAGGCTAGTTTTCCACCTGAAGAATATCCTTCCAGTCTATCACTATTTCCCAGGAGTTGTTCCATTTGACTACCCCAGACACCCCTAAGACTGGAAAATCTGCCCGACTCAGTAGGTACCTTTGGGCATTTTGGAATCGTTGCAAGCAGCACTGTAAAAGCACTGGAAATATAGTGAAGTGCAGACTTAAAAGTTTTCAGTTAATCAGAAATATGCTAAATAGAAGAAATTAGTTAAGTTTCTGCTGCAGAAGTTTCTACCCTCTGATGTTTGTGGTATGAATATAGACTTTGAGTTATCAAAGGTTTTCATTTTTCTTTTTAACTTATATTTCATTGCTCTATTTGAGATATTAAGAAAATGACCCATCTGAATTTTTCTTTAATATTAATCCTGATCTTACTGATTAAACGACTTCAGCTCAGATTCAGATTTCCTGTGGAATTTGAAAGCCCTACCACCTTGTTTATCTTTCCTATTAATTGTAAGTATTAATATTAACATAGACTATTTAGATATGTGAATAGATGCATACAGACAGATACCTAGATAGATAGAAATAGATGGATCCGTAGCTAGATTCTTCTCTAGACTTGGTGAGAGCTTGATAAACCAGAAATAGTCATGGATCATGACTTTTATTGTGCCTAGACATTGTAGAAGAAAAAGGTACCCTCCCTATCTTCAAAATTGTTCTAAGTATGTATAAGCCCAGGGCAACAGATGAATTGGGCAATAAAAAAAGAGGAGTTAAAAAAATCCTTACGGTACAAGCTTTGTTCTCAAAGTCAAGGCCAATATCTGTATCAAGGTATACCTGTAATTTAAATATTGTCAAACTTACAGTCACTGTGGCAAAAGAGGATATTAAACAGCTTTGCTGATGTTATGAGAAGTTAATCTGAAGTATGAGTCTGGATGAAAAGAGCAAAGTTGTTTGGTATTTTTTTCCCCCCAATTTAACAAATGGTAGAGGGAAGCTGACTTCTCAGGCTGACTGGGAGAGCTGATGTTTCAGCAATGAGTGAAGGCTTTATAGGTAAGGTGGAGATACCTGCAAACAGCTTTGATGGTGAAGGCTTTCAGCTTATCTTTGGTAGAAAACAGAAAAAGAATGATGTATCAAGAAGGGTGACAGGGTTGGTGTGGTGGACTGGGAAAAATAACCTGTCCATCAGAAGACCAAACTTCATGGGAAAGAAGCTGTTCCTTCAGGGCATCTTCTGGGACACAGCCAATTTTATTGTTCTTTTTAACAGAGAGTGTTCTTCACCAGTTGTTTCCAGTCTCTGTGGGGAATTCGGGCATGTTTAGATCCATTTTTCTACCACTAGTTCCTACCAACATTCAAGATACCTGGAACAAATCCTAGCAAAAAGATGAGGATACTCACTTTGTTTCTATAGACCCCATTAAGTACAGAAAATGCCCTCGTAGCATACTATGTGAGCTTTCTTCAGCTCATACTGTCTTTATCGAAATATACTTTTCTCTGTCCTGGATGATTGCAGCCTTAACCATTTTCACTCTGACGGTTCAATGTCCGACAAAAGCACCCACCTGAGCTGTTTGGATGTTGCTGAACGGGAGGGAAGGACACAGACGAAGGGATCTCTTGATGTCCCTACAGATCCTGTGACTCAGTTTCTCTGGAAAACACATGTGGAGGTGAAGTACAGAAAGACAAAGAAGGAAGGTGAGAGGAGACCACCGAGTCCTGTATAAGATCTCAAAGTTAAACTCCAGGTGAGAGAGAAAGAGTGAAAATGAGTGTTAATAAGTGACCATAAGTGCTCTGCAGAGAGCGGTTGTACAAGGCTAAACAGAATAAGGATACCCAGCACTGAAGCTGGGGAGCAAGGGATATCGTTCATACAAATAAGCTGGATGGTAGCTTGAGGAGAGAGGTAAAACCTTTATGAAATCTAATGATGTGTAAATACCACCTGCATTAATTATGCTGCACTATTGAATGTTGAAAATCTGAAGCCCGGAGCTAGAATGATTAATCTGCCCTTGTGATTGCCTTGGAAGGGAGAGAAAGGTACTGTTCCTGTCAGTGCAAGCTAAAGTTACAAATGAAGAAGAGGGAAAGTTTACTGTGCTCAAGGCCTTATTTTTGACAACTGGGAGAGTTTCTCAGGAGTGTTTGCTGAAAGTCTAGGGAAGAGAGACGCTGCCCTTTAATTCCTCCCCCCCGCCCCAAGGACCCGAGTCATTTCAACCTGAAATCCCTAACTTAGGACAAGTGTTAGAGACCTGATGAGTTGAGCTCCACACTCTCCAACAAACTTGCCCAAACAAGACCAAATCCCTATGTTTACAGCATCCTGCTAAGGATGTGATATATTAAGTATATGTAGAAACAGCAGTTTTCTGTTTTATTGCTGGCCTAGAGAACTTGCTTTCCTGTAGTGCAGTTTCTTCAAACAGGGTCTTTTAAGCTGTGTGTGACAAAATGACATTTCAACTTAGATTCAGCTATTTACAGTCTATCTTCCTGTCCTAAATTTTCAGAAAATCAGGACAACTTGCCTTAAACATGGAGGCACTATTGGGAGGAATTAATATAGTGTCACCAGGAGTCAAAGGAAAATTCACTCAATTATTCGGAGGCATGTACAAATGAATGTACCATGATGAGAGATGTTCTGGTTGCCCTACTCATAATGAAAGAAAGAGACAAGCCCTGGCTGCTACAGATGTCATTTCCTTAAACTGACATTTTTTTATATTATAGAATCATATTGTAAATAATGATAAGAGGTGGTTCTGTGTTTTAGACTGATTGGCCTTTCACTGAATCTGATATGTTTGTTTTCAGGTATAGGTGGTCAAGAAATATAAAAGCAAATATATGGAAACCTGTAAATATAGATACATATCTCCATGTTGGAAGTGGCCTTTGTTGTGCTTATTTCACATAAAACATAAAAGTTTGCATGCCAGAGAGAAAAATCCATCCTCCATCTGCACTCTGTTGATACATCTGTCCATGGACAGCTTTATAAAAATCTGTCTTTTTAGTATGTTTTAAAGAACAAGACGGTTGTGAACTCTTTGGGAAAAAAATACCGAATTAAGAATCCAGTGCGAAATTATCTTGCTAGTGTAGTCTACCTCTAACAACCTGGAAACATTTTAATTTGCTAATGTCCTGTTATATGAAGCAGAGGTATTTTTTAATTTTTCCTTTAACAGGAATAACATTTTCTGATAAAGTATTTTCCAATTCTTTTTTTCTTTGTGGAGGAGAGTTTGGGATACTCTGCAGTCTTCCTGGTGAAAGATACATAGGTTATTAAGTCTGAATTTAGTAAATTGAAATTTAAACATTGATTCATTGTGAGAACAGATGGAAATAAATAATATGGGCTAAAATAGGTATTAAGCTGCTTTTACCACTTTCCAGGAAGTTAATGTAATTACTTTTATTCTGGGGCAAATCTGTAGGGAATAAGACCTAGTTGTACAGGTTCAGATTAATAGACACTAATATCAATTTTCATGGAATACTTTTGTACGAAGTATAGTGTTACCCAGCATTAAGGATAGTGTATACAAACACACAAGACACCCACCTTTTTCTGAGCAAAGCCTCTTTAATTATGTAATGTTGAGAGTTTATTTTCTCCCTTTATCACTTTGCTGATATATGCCTTTTTTTTTCCCCGATGTATTGATCTTTTACCTCTACAAACGTATTTTGAATTAAATAAACCCTAAGTGTCTGTAATAATCTATGTATATTTATATTACATACAAGTATTGAAGCTATTCATACTACAGGACACTTAATAAATATTGTTCACAAAGCCACTTTAAAATGTAGTAATTTTCACATATTTCCTGACTCTGAAATGAATATGTTCTCACTCAAAACTCTCCTGACATTTATGGAAGGTTCCCTTTGACTCCATATCACTTGATTGGGAGTTACTATGTCATAAGGTGTTTTTGATGAGCCATTTCACTTTCAAAATAACCATATAAGACTTCTCTACGAGAAATGGTAATATCTCAGATGTTTATAAACATAAAATATTGTTCTAAATTTTTCTTCTCAAGGTCAAGAGTGGAAAGTTAAATATTGAGGAAAATATAGACTGAAATAAGCTATAATATTTCAAGTCTCTCACAAACAGACTGTTCCTTCAAAAATACAAGTTGTTTGTTCTGGCCTCCGCAATCTATTTGCATACTCACTATTTACATAGTTTCCTTTTTTCAAGGTTGCATTTCTATGACCAACGTGGATTGTGTAGGAGACCCCCACCCTCTCCGATCGTTGAATCCTTATGAGAAATCCTGCTTCATATTTTCCTTCTGCCAAAAGGAATATTAATCTGCTTCTCTCATGTTATAGGGCATCCAACAGGGGAGACTAAGGGAGTCTTTCTGCCTTTGAATATCTTCTAAGCCAGCGCTAGAAGGGTCTTTTAAAAATCAACTGCCCTCCAGCCTAAGCCCTTCTGTGCTCAGAGCTGAGAGACATTTCAATTAAATTCTTACATAATAGTGTCTGAACCATGAAGCCATGGCCGATTCATTCCTTATTCTTGAACTGTTCCACCTTGCATGGAATAATTAAAGACTAATTCAGTTAGAGAAAGAGAATCAGAAGATTCTCTCAGTGGGGGATGCCACTTGAGGAACTTAAGTGAAAAGATAACAAGAGAGAACGCTTAGCTTCCAGTCATTGATCAAAATAACTTGTAAATATTTTAAACAAAACTGACCAGCCTGAAAGTAAAAGATGGAGAGTAGCCTACTCAGCTCAGCAAGTTCTCTAGCAGCGGAGGCAAACTGCTTGCAAAGTTATATACCCTGAGGCAGAGGAGAAAATTAAACTTGAGCTATGCACATTGTAGATGAGTATCCTTGAGTAAAAAGTGAGGAGCTGTTTCTTCTCCTGTCTGGTTTTGTGGATGTTTGCTAATCCTATCTCTTAATTTCCATTTCTTCACTTTGCCAAGGTTACATGAAATGAAATTGAAACCTTTGGGTTTAGAATCACTGAAAGACATACTGCAGTTTTTAATTTTTTACCCATTTTTTTCCCCTTTAGTTTTTATATTGAGGGGAAAAAATTATTTTGGCTTATCTGACTTCATTTTTCTTTCAGCCAACTCACCAGAAAAATAATTATTCACGCAGACCACATTCCTTATTGTTTTTGCTCCTTCTACTGTAGAATTTACTTCTCAATGTTCTTATGTAGTCAGGCTTTTATAAAAACTCCCTAACTCAACTCATGCTACTAAAAAAAACCTATATATTAAACAATGCTCTTGTTGATTTTTCAACAGCTTAGTAAACGGATCAAGTGATTTAAATAATGTTTGACTCAGTTCTTCCAAATGAATTATTACTGTAGCTAAGACAGCATGATTTGGAAAATACTGAACAATTGTGGGAATGAACAGAACTTTTACGTGGTGTTCAGGTAGATGAATACTTCAGACAATTAGGATATCAGTTGATAACCTACTTCAACAGTGCATGAAATCTTTGCACTGCTTAAGCTTTCTCAATTAACTCCTCAATATGCAAGGGATTTTTGAAAGATTCAGCCAGAATCAAAAGGCATCACACAACTGGAGATCATTGAGCAAATGCTGATTCAGGTGAGGATGGTCAAAACCATCAAGGCCAAGGTCAGATTCTGTCCTAGATTTTTTTATTTAGGCCTTCCATGCCATATCACTTCTGTTATACCTCAGTCACTCCATTCTTCAGCAGCTGTATTTGTCTTTTGCTATACTCCAGCCCTAAGCAGAAGCATCACAATGGTTAATGATATGATTTTAAACTTCCATTATGAATATATATTATGATCTTTTGAATTAATACCTGAAAACTTATTGCAGAGCCACAACTGAAACTCAGTTCAGTTTTTTTTTTCTTAAAACAGTTAAGAGTTTTTATTTGTGCAGAGTTAATACTATTGATTACTGGTTTAGATGAGATCAAGGACCATAATATATATTTGTAATTGATGCTTCCATACTATGAGGAAAGACATTTAGCATTATTATAAATTAAAGCTGAGTGAGTATTTAGTAAACACTAAATTTGACTGCTTTGATACAATGCATCTATTCTACCACGTAGACGGAACCTTCCTATAAGAAGTATTTTGTAGATTCATAAACAGCTGCTCAGTCTGATGTTCAACAACAAAGGCAGTAGAAGCTCAAGTCTTCAAGACAGATAACAAGGCTTTCCTTATTGTAATTCTTTTCTAGTAAAGCTGTGAATGGGCTTCAACTAGTTACTCTCATATGCAAGAAAGATTTTGGGATTAAAGGGATAGGTCTGATAACCCTTATGCCTCTGTAGATGAAAGCAAAACCTTAAGGGCAATTTAATCCCTAGACTTTCAACACTAAGGTATGCTCACCTGGGAATGAAATACACAGTTTGGAAAACTATAGAAAAGGAATGTACCCTGACTGTTTAAAAAAAGTGCTGAAAACGCCCATAACTGATGAGTTTTTCTGTGTAAATGTTGATGACAGTCATAACTAGAACCAGAGTTGAGGCATCTCCTTACCAAATTCTGTGTACCATACAACAGTTACTCTTCAGTTCTCTGAAACTATGTCAAATTCCTTGCTCTGTGATTCCCTTTTTCTTTCTTATTGCAGCAACTTTTCAAACAACTCTTCATATCTTATACTATAAACACAGAACTAAATCAAGTAATAATAACTCCAGTATTTTGTTCCAAATCCTGAAGGCACATAATGCAATGTGATTAAACATACTTATAAGCAAAAACTTAAATCCACAACCTGGTGAGCAAAAAAAGCATGTGGAATCATAGCTTTCAAAAACATAAAATGCCCATTTTAAATTTAACTTGACCAAAAATATATTTTCAGGCTTTAATTTTCAGGTGACTTCCTGGAATATTCTTTACTTATTGGCCAAACTTTGCACACTTGCACAAGTAAGCATGCTGGACTTCAGTACATAATGCCTAAAGTTCTGCAGTGCCTATCTGTGCCTGCATACAGCATACGTGACTTTCAGAATGTGTTTCATTGTGTGCAAATATATCTAAAGATCAGACTTCTTATTTCAGGAATTACAACAAGCTGTTACATTGTGCATATGTTTATTGAACAGCTAAATTCATATAAGGAAAGGAGTCAAAATAAATACATAGAAGGACCCACTTGACCTCACAGTGTAAATATAATTAACTCAATATACATCCTCTTTTAGCATTCTGTTGTTTTCCATTTGTTGAGTCATGGGTAAAATTTTAACTTTGCTCCTACAGTTGTCCATCTAGACTAGTTTCAGTGTGTAAGTGGCCTCAATAATTTCAGGGGATTATAGTATCTGGTAGATGACGCTACTGCTAATAATACCTGGTTTAGTCTACATGTAGTCTATATACCAAAGAGTTACTTCAAAGACCAATTGAATAACAACATCAGAGGAAAATAGAGAAGGAGTTTTTTTGCCTAATAAACCACATCATTTTCCAGGGAAAGTAGGCATATTGGGTGATAATTTCATCCAGGATCTTGCCTTGCCCCATGGAAATCTGATTTAATGAAAAGCACCAATAATTTAAAGACTGTCAGCACAAGCTAGTTGCAACAACATTACAAAGTAAAAAAAAAAAAGCAGCAAAAATAAGGTCTACTGTATTGATGTTAAAGTAAAATTGCATGAAAAAATACTGATAAGATAGAAAATCACCTACCTCTGCACAGGAGATATCCAATAAAGGACAGATTTATGAATACAAGGCATAGGAGGAACATTTGTGCCTATGTTCCAGACTGCAGAAGATAGCATTCTGTTTAACTTACTGCTGTTTAAAGTCACCAAGGTATTTTATAGAATGTGAGCAGCAGAAGATAACATTGCTCATGAGTGAGGCCATGACTAGTCTGGCTTATTCCCCAGGTGCCTAAAATATGGCACCTGTCAATGAAGAGATTCAGGAGGACTCTATTAAGCAATTTATTCTTTGCCTGTCTTTGAATAATCTGCCAAGCTGCTCTTTTCTTTATCTGCAACTCTCTGCGTCTACATTTTTGTGTAGTAGCTTAGAGAATTGAAACATTAAGACTTACTGTTTGGAAGTAGGAGATCCAGATTGCTAGTCATTACAGTGCGGTGATTAGACTAACTAGTAGACTAACTAGGTGAACCAAAGTATTCTTGTATCACAAGGGTTGTCTTCCACAGCCAACTTTATACTTTCATCTGGCTAGTTTCTTCCTTCCCTCTCAGCAATGTGCCTCTATTATCCTTCCTAGCCATATGTACCATATCAGAAGGACACTTCTTTGTGGTATACTGTCAGGTAAATATTGCACACGTATTGTCATGCTATCACTGAAATGCTTAAATTTGCAAATCTAGATTGTCTCTTTGTCACCATGATAATTTTTGTCCTTTTAATGCATGAGCTGTATTAGCATGACCTTTGGCACACAAAGTATACATGTGGAAGCATATTAGTGCTGTGGCTAAGGTCATTAGGTCAATTAAATGCCATGATGATTTTCAGCATTAAGAAATAGATGCCAGGAAGAATGTCCTCTCATCCCTATAACTTTTAATTGTATCAGCAGGATTGATTTATGCGTCTGGATGAAACAGAATACTTAGAGGAGAGCACCTCAAAACTACCAATATGCTGAATGCATCTCTGTCTAGGCCTAACCAGTAGGAGTAGCTTCAGAACTACAGTTTTCTTAAACCTTACACTTCTGTGGATTTAATCTCTTGCTTGGTGTTCCAGAAAGACATTTCCTTCTTCATGGGTTAGAAGACTACAAGCCCAATACTGAAAATACACTCTAATGGTCTTATGTCTAAGGACAGACTAAGATCACTTGTTTATTTCAAAGCACGATTACCATGTTGCCAAAATGCCAGGAGGTGGGAGGTCAGCTGTCCTTCCCACTTTTTATCCAACAACTCCACAGTGTGCCAAAGGAGTCATTTAACCACCAAGTTGTAATTTGTTTGGTAATTGGGATGGCAGTGAAATATTCCCAGACATTCAAACTCTCCTGCTTAAGTCTTTCTATTTTGTGGAAAGGAACTCAAGCTTAACGGGGAGAGAGGAAGACAAGGGAAAGACAAAGAGAGAGAAAGGGAAAGTATTTAATTCAAAATTCATAAGCACTCCTGAGAGTGAAGCCCAGAGCCCAAATGTTTTGGCGTTCAACCCTGCACACTCTTCGCCCCCTTCCTTTTGCCTTTTCTCTGTTCATTCTTGTATCACTGTAGTTAATAAGGTACTAAATAAAAGGCTGGGGTTTTGACCTTTAAAATAAAGCAGTAATTACCACTGTGTTATGTGATCTTGCACTGGTGCAGCAGATTTTTTCAGAGCATGCCTGTTAAATCCATATAGGTCTTCTGGGAAGCCAGAGGACTACCTACCATCCCCTAGACAAATTCAGTTCTGAGAAGCAGTTTTGGGCAAGGGCCAAGAAACAACAACAGGTACCCAGGGAATGTAAAAATCAGAGTCGTCGTCTCTTCATACCTCCAGGATAGGTGGCAGCTGAGATGGCAAGATGTGGAGGATGGTTTTAACTACTTAAACTCTGCCCAAATCTGACTCCCTGACAAATTTCTGTGGGAGGTGGCTGGAATCAGTGTACCATTTCTTTAATCATAACCCGCTAAATTCTTCCATGTGGATGACTGTAAAACAATGAAATGTTGCAGACCTTTCCAGTCTATTGAAACCTGTGGAGATAATCCCAGTGCTGACGATACATTTGAATCAAGACCTCTCTGAGCAGGTGCTCTGCTCTTCAAGTCATGAAAATACAACTGATTTTAATGGTTTCCTAATGTACTGTATAATATGTATAAAGATATTCATATATAAAATAAAATCATAACATATGTACTTCCACAGTTCTGAAGAAGTGTCCTGTTTCACTACTTAATCCCACATGAGTCATTTAAATGAAATTCAACTCTTGATGTAATTTTAAACTCTTAACGTTTTCAACTGCTTTCCTGTATGAGAGACTGAACTCAGACAATCCTGATACAGAAGAACTGAAAAAAAATCTGAGAGAACAATCTTAACACCGCAAATATCTGCAGCTCTTCTGGATCAGGGATTTTCTTCCATACAGATTAAAAGGCTTGCAGAGGTTTTGATCTACATTGTTATGTATTTGGCACTTAGAAGTATCTCTTGAAATAGGGCAAAATGTGACTGGCAGTAGGGTAGGAGAGCAGCAAAAACTGTGAGGAAATTAGGAGTTGGAAACCTACCCCTCCTGCTGGTCCCCAAACCAGCAGACACTCTTGTTTCTGCCCTGCTTGTCGGTCATGAAATTCAGGGGGTTATTTTTTCCCAGAAAATTTGAAATCTCTAGCCTCTTCAAGCTTCAGCAATGTTGTTAGATTTTATGTCCAAACCTGTGCGGAAATGGAAATGTCAGGAGAAATCTGTAGCTATTTGTCAGTGTGATGCAATGCATTTTGAGAGTTACACCATGTATTTTCTTACACAAATTTGTGTATACGTGTGTGTGTATATATATAGATGTTTTTTACGTTCCTGTGTCTTTTGAAGCAAACTGTGATAAGGGACCTGAAGATACTGTAGAGGAGGACAGATTTCTGTGAAAAGGCTTGTTGAAAAGGAGGAGGGAAACTCAGCCAGTGATGATCTGATCTTATCTCCTACAGAGTCAGAGACTGTACTGATGGATAGGGAGGTCCCTTTGAATTCTGTGTTTCTAAATCTTAAGATCATTCAAAGAGGTAGGAGAAGAGGACAAGAGAGATATGAAATAAATTATGGATGTCTTAACAAGAGAACAGCAACTTGATTATGGAGACAATTAGAAACCAGTAGTGAAATGTTTTGAGGGCTTCAACAAGGTTGCAAGCTTTGAATGATGATAAGCAATGACGCATCAGGAGGACAAACAAAAGGATGATAAAGCACCTTTCAGGCATCATCAGACCTTAGAGATTTTGCCTTTATGATATAAATGAGAGTATTGGGTTTGCGTGGCTAGGTTTTGGTAGCAGGGCAGCTACAAGGGTGGTTTCTG
>NW_009610206.1:0-2342 GCF_000690535.1 Cariama cristata
CACTAAGGGGGGAGCCGGGGCCCTCAGCACGGCGCGTCTGCCTTCCACGGTCCTCGCCCATGCGGTGCTCCCCTTCGGATGCAGCTTGTTCTCGTGAGCAGGACTGCCAGCACCCCGGAGTGGGGCACTGCCCGAAGCTCATGGGAGAAAGAAGCAAAACAGGGTGGGAGGCCATCCAAAATGCGGCTGCCTTGAACTGCAGTGCCTGGCACGCTTGGGGGCTGGCCCTGTCGGACGCTCATGTTCAATGTCTGCGTTGGAAGGATGGACTCCAGCCCTGTGTGCGGTGGTGCACACCCCTCGCTGGGAAGCTGGGGCTGTGAGAAGGGGAAGAAGGTGGTCCAGAAGGGCAGGTAGAGCTGAAGGTGGGAGCACGGGGTGAGTCACCAAAGAGGAGAGATGCTCCAGGCGTGCCCTTGTTCCTGAGTGCCTCCAGCAGCGATGGGGACAGCCTCCTTCTCTGCCTGCAGAGCTGGCTCCTGGCTCAGCTCTTCAGGGCTGCGGAGGGTGAGCCGGCTGCCAGCTCTGCAGGCGGAGATGAGGCCGTGCATGCCAGGAGTCGAGCATGGTGGTTCACAGACCCGTAGTCACAGTTCTCCTAGGTCCCGGGCTCTAAGCTTTGGAGTCACCTGCAAAAGGAGTCAAGCGTGACTCGAGTTGCACAAGCCCTTTCCCTTTCCCCTGGCTGCCCTGAAACTCAACCTTTGTCCAAGAAGAACTTGTTAAAAAAAAATGGAAAAAGCAAAGTGATGGACACTGCTGCCTTGTGATGGGCAAAGAATGTGGCTGTCATTCGTGGGTCAAAGCCAAAAGCCAAACCCCAAGGCCACACCTGCAGACTTTGGGCCGCAGGGAGGTCAGCTCTGAGGAGATTAAAGGCAGGCAGGGGACTTTCTGGAGGCACAGAGGGCTCTGCTGATGTCAGGCATGTCCAAGAGTGATTAGACAAAGTTGCAAACTATTAATAAGGAGTTTCCAAAGGTGGCTGCTGTATGATTCCTGTGGTAGAAGTGTCCAGAAATCCCATCTATCCTGGACAGGAGTCCTGACACTGCCAGGACCTGACCCTGCAGGACAAACAGAAGTGAACGGTGGGATCGTCTGTTGCTGGGAAAGTTCAAGCTGGCTACCCAGTAATTTGGCTGGATTTGAGTTTTAGTGCTATGGGGACCTGGCCCTTGCAGGGCAACGCCACAGTTAACTGTACTCGTGCATTCTTGCCGGCGTTTATATTTAATTCTTATAAACATGTTGCATTGCTGTTGCAGTCGCTCACTTCCACACCTCTGCACTTCAGAAGTAAGCGCACATCTGTCCTTCGCAGTTCGTCTTTCAGTTCCGTTGGGTCCGTGCCCTCCCCTGTTAGAGGATCAGGATAACAGGATTCCTGTTCTCCATTCCCTCTTCATGTGTTATTCTCTGTAATTTTATTACATTTCTTCCTCTTGCCTTCCCAGTACAATCTCTTTCCAGTGCTGATCCCAATTCAGATCACCTACAGCAATCTTTAGTACAGGAGGTTATTGTCAGAAGCCAATTTAACTCCAAGCTGGATGGTCAAATTACCTCCTTTGAATAAGAAGCCCAGCCTCAAAAGAGCAGTCATCTCCGTAATCCCACCCAACTCTGATTTTCATCTCAGCCTTTGATGCTCACGTCTTGCCTCCTGGCTGTTCCAGTCCATCTGTTAGACTGGGGACAGGCTGATTTACAAGACAGTGGGCTGCATTCCCGGGGGACACGGGGCGCTGGCTGGAGATTAGCGGTGAGCCTTGCCTGACCTTACGGAGCACAATGTTTTTTCAGACAGTGAGGACAGAGAACGGTGGTCAAGTCCCCTCGTGCCCTGCGTGAGGCACCTGCAGGCTGGCACCTCCGGCCAGGCCAGTCCTTATCAATTGCCCAGGAGCTGGGCATGCCAACCATGCCCGAGATGTGAGGTGTAGACATGAATTTGTCTGCTGCTGCTTCTCCTGGGGGCTGAAGGACACAGCCCGCTCATGCCACTGAGCCTCTGCTGGGAAATACTGCCCAGATCTTTGTCCCCAGGGGAAGGGTGCAGAGGGCGGCTGAACGCCCATGCCTACACCATCCCTTCCCTCTGCGCTAGGTGCTGCTGCGATTGATCTCCCTGCGTTCAGCCGCTCAGCTCAGGGCTGCGTGTCCGTGGAAGGACCATCGACCGAGGATGGACCTGTGTCCGAGCAGGCTTGAGTGTGCCAGGCTCAGAGCTGCGCAGTTTCTGGATCCCTGAGGTAGGGTTGGCCTCCAGGACAACCAGGATTGAGCTGGTTGAGAAATCTGATTTCCTCACCACCCCTCACCACCCCCCCCTTATCGCC
>NW_009610206.1:2373-7748 GCF_000690535.1 Cariama cristata
GGCAGAGGATTGTGCATTATTACATGGGTGTAATCTTCTTTTAAGATGTTCGTGGCAGCTCAAGTCTCCGGACTCAATTCCGCACTGATTTACACAGCCTGCAATCCCGTTGTGGGGATGGCGATTGCCGAGGAACAGACCCTGCCTGGGCTCTGCAATGCCAGGTTTGAGGTGACTTACAGGACACAGAAGATTATTACAGAAATGCCTGTCTTTTGAGACCTGTTCCCAAAGAGGTCCCCACAGACTTCCCATCAATTTCAAGAGCTGCAAGTGCCGGAGCCGTGGAACAGTCTTGTTATATGAACCCCTGTGCACCCATGGATGATGCTTGAAAAGTCTCGTTTATCCACAGTGTTGTCCTGTGAGCTCTAAATTAGTGCATGTAGAGCATATCCAGGTCTTGGCAAGGAGGACGCTATAGGCATTTAAAAAGTATTAGGGTAACGCTGATTGAGAGCACATATGTTGTTGCAAGGGGCAGAGTTGTATCAACGATGCGGTGTGGCAGGGTACTGCAACGGTACAATAGTGGTGCAGGGTTTGTGGACTGTACCTCGGCGTACGGAGTTAGATAATCTGCTCCGTTGGGGAACTGGAAATCCTGAATTATGTATGATAAAACAGGGATGTGTTTATACAGAGAGCAGTTCCTGCAATCCTTCATGCACTCAGTGCAAAAAGGGAATAACACAGGCATGCTGGATTCTGCTTGCTTGAGAACTTCATTATTGCGCTTCATTTACACAGCCTGATGAGCTGTGCAGTATTTGCTTTCTGGTGCTGCTAATGAAAATAAACCATATAACTGATCGCTGAAATATCACCGAGCTGTTCTCTGTGAGCACATAATGAAATGCATTGATCCCCCTAAACAGTAAAACCCTACGCTGATTTTCTTTAGGCTGAAAAGAAGACAGAAATAATTCATCTTGCTTTATAATTGCAGTCAATCAGTCATTTTACAGTTGGACAGTAAGTCTCTAAATGAAAGACCGAGCTTTAATTGAAACAATGAAACATTTGATTGTTACTGAAAAATCAGTAAGAGGCACCATTCGAATGGTGCTTGTTCAAATGTTTGTCACTGATAAGATGCACATTTCTATAGAATCAAGTCTATTTGCTTGGGAATGAGATTATTTTAGTAAATACAGATGCTTATCTAAGATATAAAACCAGCCAGGCTTTTTTTTCTCTCCCCTGCCCCCAACCAGCGCAGCACTTAATGCAGCTCCGTGCTTATAAACTCCCGAGGCATGGAGATGAAATCTGGGCTTACGGGGTTTGTCACAGGCTGCAGAAGAGCTGGGACTTCACCCCGGCTGACCTGAAAGTGAGAGGCTCTAGAGCATTCAGCTGGACCTTCACGGCAATAAAATGAGGGTC
The DNA here is from genome assembly GCF_000690535.1 of Cariama cristata. Lineage (NCBI taxonomy): Eukaryota > Metazoa > Chordata > Aves > Cariamiformes > Cariamidae > Cariama > Cariama cristata. The sequence continues at coordinate 3,763 of NW_009610206.1, forward strand.
GCGAGCTGCCCAAACTTCCGTAGTTCAGGGAAGATGTTTCCCTCACCGGAGTTTCTCCGTGAGCCCGAGCTGTCACTGACTTTTCATTTCCAGGAACGGTACCCTGAGCAGGGGCCACCGGTGTATCGACTGTAAGGGCCTGTGGGCACAATCTCTCCCAGAAGCAGAGTACGGGAAGAAAAGGCGTCCGTATTTCACAGTGAGGGTGTCTGCAGGTCATACAGGAGTATGTAGAATTGGTAATGTGCTTTAAATTCATGCTGTACCTGCGTCCATAACCATTTTCAAGCCCTAGACATTTACTATGTACTTCTCCAGATTATTGTTTTTGTCTGTTGAGTGATTGCTAGGTTTCTTTTGGACATAACGATCTGAGTGTCCGTTTTGTGACCGAGTTTCACATGCCTAAATTTAGGCAACTAAAATCATATGCCTAATCTAAATGAGTCATTTAACCGAGTCATTTAACCTCCTTCAAAAGTCAATCAAGAGAGGCGGCATGTCCTTGCTGGTGATCACTACAGTTCATTTATTTTAGACACCTTGTTTAGTATGGATTTTGCTCCAGTTTTCCTTAGTATCACAACCAGGGGTCATATAAGACAGGAATGACGTCCTCTTCATAAAACCTGAATGTAATACGCTGAATGTTAACAACAGTCCGTTAGGAATATGGTTATTATTTATTGTCCCGTGCTGCTGAATAAAATGCACAGCTAAGTGTATGCAGGCTGCATTTGTTCATTTACTCTTTGCAGTCACGTTGGAAAGTAATCCTGTCGGCCTGTCATCCGAAGGAGGATTCAGGAAAAATACCATTAGGTAACCTTCTATGTGTGTGTGTGTGTATACAGCCAATTTGCCCTGTTCAAATGGACGTGATAGCGCTCTCAGCATGAAATACATCTGAATCCAGTGGAGAATTGTTCACATTAGAGAAAAAAATCTTGCAGGTGAAATCACTGACTTGCAATGAAAGAGATGCTTCTGTCTCAATAAGGTAAGATTTCAGCCCTGGAGGACTGGTACAGTCTGGGACATGAACAAGCATTGTATTTCTTCTAAAGCAAAAAGAAAAGCACCAAACCCAAACCTCCCCACGGTAGTTTCACTGCTATTTGTTTGAAGAAATTAAAGAGACTTAAAGCAGTAATTGGTATGTCAATATTTAGTCCTTCGGCGTTACAGTCATGAAGGGCATTTTAATGTTTCCTTGTTAACTTGTTCATTTTGAGCAGTGCTAATAGGATTAATGACATAACTAATATATAGAAAGCGATGAGGCTACTTTATGCCTTTCACTGTTGTTAAGAATATTATCCTTTTTTTCTATGGTGTTGCTATTCACTTCCCAATTAGTAATTACAAGGAGGAATGAATTCCGAGTAATAACTTTCTCACTTAATGAGAAGAGACTGAGGCGGTCTTGCCATTTTGAAGGAGAAGAAATGTAGAAGTAATTGCGTCTTCGCTGCAGGGTTTGTGTTCTCTGTGGGGCTGCTTTCGTCCTGTCGGTAGCCTTTGAGACTCTGGTATTCCACTCCTTCTCAACATAATGAGCTGAATGTCCAATTTGTAAGCTTCACACACCTAGATTTAGGCAACGGCATGTGCCTTACACCTGCCAGCTTACATGCACTAGCATTATTCTGGATCTTTATCTTACTTCTTAAATTTAAAAGCTGTATTGTCCAGAGAAGCCCTAAGATGGTTTTGGTTTAGCTTTTCTTTCCAAGCCTCATGAGGGAACACCAGTGTGTTTGAGAGAACTCTTCCAAGTGAGCCTGAGGGGCTATGTTAGTGGTAATTCATGTCTTTGATGAGCAGATAATTGCAACTCTGATAATTAGCTTCGGGTTTTAAATTTTCTGTTTGTGTTGTTTGTGTTTGTTCTGTCAGATCTCACCTAAAAATGAAATACTTCTGCTACTTCATTGCTCCTGACCTTCTCATGCTAATGGTTTCGAGTGGAGAACATTAGAAGTTGGGTTAAGTTTAAAAGGAGATGAAACTGCTTGAAGCAGCATCAGAGAATTAAGAACATTGTATTTTTAAAAATCAGTCCTATGTACTTCATCATGCTGCTGTTATCTGACTTTAACTAGAATGCTTCTATGAATAAGGCTGCTGGATTGTACCCTCAGAACTTAGATAGGGCAACGCAACTCCTGGTCTTGCTGTCCTTGCGTGGCCTTCACGGGCCCTCCAGATTTTGCAGAATCTCAGCTTTCTGGGCTGCTTCAGTCCGTGCCAGTAGTTTAAAGGTTGCGAATTGCCCTTGTTTATCTCAAAAGGGCATTAATTTTGAAGCCCAGCAATGACACTTCAAATGTCAGCCTTGTTCATTTTTGCAGAAACATCTAGCTGGTCTGCTTATTCATTAGTGTGGGCTAGGGGGGTGGCAACAGCTGCGGCTTCTCAGGCTAAAAGAGTGCCTTGCTATTAATGGGCTACCCTGCACGCTCCCATTTCTCTGATTCAACCCCTTGGCCCACCCTCTGGCTCAGCTCTTGCCCAGGGGAACAGCATATATGGAGAGTGGAAAAAGAAAGCTTTTTCCTATAGCATTTTCTCTTTTGATTATTGATAGCAGCAACGTGCTGTTTTCCCGACTTCTTTTATCCCTCAGCTACTTTTGCCTTCACCGTTGCAAAAAGGCAAACCAGAATCATGCGGGAGAGGTGTTGGACGGCTAAAGGTGGTGATACCTGGGCAAGGGGAGGTAGGAAGGGATACAGACACCAAGCTGGGCCTGGGGACATCTGGGATTTCTACATTTTGCTTCATACCAGGTTAACATCACTCAAAATCCCAGCTGCTAGCATGGCCCGAGAGCACTCCAGGGAGAGCAGCTGGAAGGGTTTCAGGCTGCAGAAGGAACTGAATCCAGACCTCCAGCTTCTTGGGCTGCTGCTCCCCTGTGTTAGAAGGCATCACAACGTCCTGCTCCTGCCGTCGGGTTTTAAAAGATGGGGGTTAACCTGAACGCTGTTCTTTTAAAGACTTGATACTTGTGTGACTCTCGTAAGGGAAGGTGGTCCTTGCCGCAGTCTCCCTCTCAAAGCTCGGTGCTAAACACCTAACCCTGGGTAGGAGGGAGACTTCAGACACTTCTCTGTCCTTGGCTTTTCGTATCGCCTGGCTGTGAGAGTCTCTTCAGGTAGCATGCAGGGGTTGGGGAGGATTTGGTGGTACCTATGATTCCTCCGGCAATGCCCAAGCACCTGCTGCAGAGGCGTGGGCTCGCTGGGGGCCGGGAGGCAGGGGATGCTGTCGGTACCCGCGTCCTTTGATGGCCCCGGTTTTCTCCCCTATCCTCCGGCTCCAGCTGACCCTCTCTGCACACTTGGGCTGCTGGCTCTCATCAACAGGAGACACACGGTAGTTCAAAGGTAAGATATGATGATCTTACTCTCACAACGGTGGCTTCAATGTAAAACCTTTAAGCTTATGTTCCAGTGTCCGAGAAGACGTGTCCCACATGGAAGAAAATCAGTAAGGCGTTGAAGAGCAATTTTCCCTTTCATTTTTGGCATTTGTTTCCACTTTTCTTAGTCTTAGCTTCCTTTTGTTATTTCTGTTCCGGAGCCCAATGTCACAATAACTGGGTGTGCAAATATTGTAAGCTACACACAAATACTTGTCTCCAGTTGAATAATGTTTTTTATAGAGTCATCTCTGTTTCTTATACGTGTGCATGTAACCGAAAGCTTTCTGTTAACACCAACTGCTTCAAAAATTTATTTTGACCAAAGACTTAATGCAACTGACAGTATCTGTTTGAGATGATCCATAGTTTTCAAAAGTGCGGAAGACACAAGAAAATCCTTCCTGCGGGCCTCCGGGGCGGTTTCCAGTTGTGCATCGCGTTTGTGCCTCACCTTGGGGCATTCCGGATCTCACAGCGCCCCCCAGCGGGAAGATGCCGGCAGTGGGACCGCTGCGGGGGGGGGGGCGGCTTGAAGGGGTCAACCCACAGCACACGG
>NW_009610206.1:7773-11734 GCF_000690535.1 Cariama cristata
CTCCACCAGTTGTTTTTTTTGTTGTTTTTTTTTTTTTGACTGAATATGGTAGCTCATTCTCCCTTCTCTCCTCACAATATAGTAATATTTGAACCAAATATTTGTATGAAACCTGAGAAAATTAACCTACACGGACCAGGTTTTCATACCGACTCAGAACAGTTATTTCCCGCTGACTACCATGTAAATCCAGTTGTTTGGGTTGAGTAGGGTGGGGTGGCTTACGAACCATCAATGTCCGAGATGTACTAGGATAAGGAAGGTTTCCGATATTAACATCCCGCGAGTATCGTTCTCCGACATCAACTAACTGCAACAAATACAACACAAAATACATGCCGTTGGTTTGAACATTTGTGAGTTGGTGTAGGTTTGCTTTCGTAACACAGATTACTGGTGTTTTCGAACCTCTACAGGAGCTGGTGCCTCCTTTCATGGGTTTTCAAGTGTGACAGTAGATGAAGCCACGTCCATGTGAATGACAAAATCTGGCCCAGGCTAAGTAACGGATCCAGAATGGGAATGGGTTCTTTCTTTCCAAGAACCTGGAGATCTCCAGTGTTTCTAGTTCTGGGTGTAATTTTTGGTGTGACTTTCGTATCCCAGAAATCTTTGTGGCTCTGGGGAGATGATGCCTTGTGACAGACGCGTTTTATAAATATCTTAATTTTCCCAAATACAGTAAAAAACACCACCAATATTAATAATTTTTAGACTGATAATTTAATATTATTGGATTGATAATTTGATATGAGAAGAAAAGTAATTAATGGAGTTTAATGCAGTTCATTACTGCTCCTTTCCGACCAACTTCTGCTTACTTTACTGACTATATTCAGTAGCGATTCAAGCTGTAGGTTTAAAAATGGGCTTGCAGCTGATGGACGGTGCTGGCAAACCAAGGAATAGACTCAGCATGGTGGTTGTAGCTAGGCGGTGGCTCAGCCTATGAGAATCTGCATTAGGTACAACGGTATCGGCATCTGGAGACACAAGGGCAGCGCTACATAAATCACGTGCATTGTTACATGTTCTTAAGGTACATAAGATGTTGCCTGGCAACTGCGTGGCTCCCAGTTCGGCAAAGTAAGTGTTTTTAATTATGTCCCTGTGATACGACATGACCACAGAATTGAGAACACTGACTTGGCCTGATCGCTGTAAAAATAACGTTTATTAAAAAACAAAGCTCCTTTTTCCAATCATCAACGTGCTTTGTCTTAATCAAGCATTCTGCGCTTCTGGTGTTGTTCCTAGGCACACATTACAGTATTGCAGGTCAAGGATAATTATGCAGAAGCTGTTTTCTTTTCCTTGAATGTTTCAGGATTTATAAAGTATCCTTCACATAGTCAGGGGATGGTGCTGCTGCTTTTTTCTCTATCAGTTTGTGCTTATGTCTGTGTACCCAAAGAGACAAGAAATTGGGGCTATTTTGCTCCTTGATGGCTTGGATGTCTACCTTGTGTAAGGCAAGCCGCTAATATGCAGACTGTCTTGGCACGTATTGGTAGTTTGCAGCGTACTTCATCTGGATTTAGATAAGCTAAGTACACCTGAAAAATTAGATCCAATATATACTATATTCCCAAGTTTCAGTAAACTGTAACTACTACAGTGTGTCTTAAAAAGACCGAGAGCGGAACACATCAGTAAAACACTTTTAAAAATCACAGCTCTGATGCACGCTCTAACCCAGTGCAGTAGCCTCTGTGAAGAATATACGTAGAGAAGAAATTGTAAATCTCATGAACCTTTGCAGGCCCAGCTTCAGCAGGAAAGGTGTCAACAGCTCCCTGAGGCACACTGAGTGTCCCCTCCATTCAAGCCCACTTTGATGGAGTGAATTAGGGGTAGCTCTAATGTAGTGAAACATACAGTGAAGGGAATCTAATCACAAGACCCAATTACTACCTGTCTCCCTTCTCCCTTCCCCCAAACCTTCGCAGCTCACTTGAAAGTACCTACAGAGAAAAAAAAAAAATCAGCATCTCAAACCCCAAACCCATGGCAATAGGACATGACTCAGAAGTTGGCAAGTTCAGGCTGTGGAGCAGCGCGAAGAGCCAGTTCTTAAATCTGGAGCCTTATGGGCAGCTCCCGAGCGGTCGCAGTGAGCTGCGGGACCCGTCTGGGCAGTCAGGACAGAACCATCTGGCACAAGGTGTCTTTTTGTTGGAGAGTTTCTTGCTTTGGTTTGAAATTGTGTTAGACTGGGAGGACTTTATATCTCTTTTCATAAAGATAACTGTGAAGGATTGATACAGGGTTATCCGCGCACTTCAGAGGTTGTCTTTTAGATACATCAAATTAGATACATCCCTACAAATCAAGCAATGCCCTGCCTAATGCCAAATGCAGTCTTAGCTGTTCACTTCCCTTTTATAGTGTGTGGGGAGAAGCGACTGCCCAGAGCACCCAGTGTGCTGCGTGGGGGCTGCCTTGTGTGGCACGGCAATAAGCCTGGCATCCCTCCGCAGCTCTCCGGGGTCTTGGCCATACGGGGCAGACGATAGCGTCTGATGATACCTACAGTTATTCTTTTAAAGAATAGGGCATAGTCCCGTCTTTTCCACTGCGTAGCTGCCTACAGGCTAGAGTGCTCCCTCAGAAAACACACCTGCCCTAGGCGGGGGAATTCCCAGCCACATCACTTACTGCCCAAGAAAGTGTCCTGCCCACTAGGCTATGGGCAAAGATGTCCAGGGAAGTACTCTGCTCCACCCGTTAAACTGTGTGACTCTTCAGGTAGGATGATAAGATTCATTGAAGAACAAACAGGCAGGACAACAAGAGAAAGAAAATGAGAGCAAGTCTTACTCTGCAGTCTGGTGAGGCATTGAGGTGAGGGAGTCACATCTGCTCTATATAGATATAATGTGGAGATGAAGTAGAGAAGAGATTCTCTGATTAAAAACGTCTGCGGTGCTGAGGACTTGAAGGAAGGACTTTCAAGGTCTAACTTTGAAAATAAGTGGCCTGTAACCTGTAACCTTTTTGCAGCAGCTAAAGGGAAATTTGAAGTTACAGATGAGCTTTTCGTTATTTTGTAGAAGTAAAAGCGCAGGCTCTTATCAGCCAGGCCTGACTGAATTGCTCAGTTCCTGAAAACAGGTCATGGAGAGAATCTGCAGTAATTAGGAAAAGTTGGCAAAGACAACCATCGCGAGTTAAAAATGTGTGCCAGATCCATTTTACTTGCAGAGTTGATCTGGAGATGATGTAATGAACAGGTTTTGTACCAAGGCTGGACATACTGAACGGTATGACTCAATTCTGGGAGCCGCAGGGAACAAGTCAAATCAGGTTCACTTTGCAGAGCTGCGGCTTTTGCCCGCTCCTCCAGAACACCAGCAACGGCAGCTGCACCTTCCCAAAATGCCCCACAGCATATTGACATTTATCCATGCAGTTAAAATTTTCCTTTTCTTCTCAAGTCCAATTTTCTGTTTGATGGATTTAAACTGTTACTTCCTTTGGGAGAATTCAACGGAGGACTTCAGTTGCGGTGAGTCAGAAGATGTACCGGCCTTTAGGTATTTGGCACATGAAACGGAGTCCCAAGGCTTGTGTCAGACGTCTCCCCAGTTTGTACAAAGCCAGGTACGAAGCTCTACAGTGCGTGGGGAGGAAGAATGACATCAGGATGGAGAGCTATAAAACCAATGCGTAAGCAGGCCAACATAATAGTCGTCAGTAGGAAACGGGATGCCTGACTACCTCTGAGCATTCAATCTGAAGCTGTAGCGCAGGCTCCTGGGCTCCGTTTTGGGGCGCAGACATTCAACGCTAACCCCTGCAGTGCTTAAGTTTGAGCTCATTATATAAATTGTAGACATTAAACCTTTGGTTTCCTTCTCTTCTTTCTCTGGCTAAGCAGCCTCTGTTTTCTGGCTCTGTTTAATTACAGAACAGTTGTTTCACTGCTTGGAAGAGTCTGACCTTCTGTGTGCCCAAAAGC
>NW_009610206.1:11765-35196 GCF_000690535.1 Cariama cristata
AGGGGACGGTTAGGTCAAGCAGACAAGTGTGTATGCAGCAAGGTTAGGTGTCTGACCGACTGTTTAGTCCTCTCCTAGGACAAGATTGTGCCCAGGTTGGTATTTAGAGCTAGACAGTGTCTTTCTCTGAATTTTCATTACTTTGGTAATGAAACACAGGAGTGATTCTTCTGTCTTCAGTGTTAAGCAAGTTTTTTGCTTACCTTCTGCTAGAACAATGCCCTGGGTAAGTCACCACGCAAAGCAGGTACCAACGTGGAAGGAAAAGTTGAATTGGTCTTTATGTGTATGTTCCAAAGCTGCTGAAATCACTTGGCATAATGTTACTGACTTGAAGAAGCTGTAGGATTCTGTGTCTTGGTGAGTATCTGGGTGATGGGAGAAGCTGTGTTTCTTTTATTAACTTCCAGCATTGTTTCATTGCATGAATCATGCCAGTATGCAAAGCTGTCATGAAAATTTACAAGCCTAGGCACACAGTCCTACTTGTCCTATGTTTACTATGATGAAAAAAACTAATAATACCTTACTCACACATCAAAAAACCTGTTTGCCTCAGGCAAGCAGAATTTCAACCAGCTTGTCTTCCATTAGCCCTTCAAAAAAGCCAGAGACAGGGAAAAAAACCCTCTGACACTTTTCTTTTTAGCAGTTTGTGTGTTAACTTGAGAGGAGTCAACCCAGGAGCTCTCTGGAAGAGTGGCTACAACTTACCTTGAACCGGGAAGGAAGGGCAGGTACTCTGACTTGTTATCGCTTTCTAGAAAGGAATACAATAAGTCTGTATCTGATGTTTAGAAAGCATTTTACCTGAGATGGTTCTCTCACTGCCAGAAATCTCATTAACCTTTTTTTAGCATGGCAACTGAAATTTTAATGTGAACGTGGAATAACTATTCCGAAAATGAACGTTTCAAAGTTCATATATTGAGCACGGCTCAATCTGTGGATGTTTGTTGCGGCTGACTTTGCCAAGGGAGTATGCAGCTAATGCCTTTTACAGAAAGCAGGCTCAAAGGTGAAGAGAAAATTATGTTCTGGTGAGAACAGTTCTCTACTTGTCGATATTCTGTATTCTCTTTGCTGGGAAAAACATATTTCCCCCCCTTTCAGCTATGCTGTCAGTAGCTTATTCACTAAGATATTAAACCAGACATTAAATGGTAATCACAGCATCCCGGCCAAACCTCATGGTCAGACTAGAACATGGGGACTGCAGCACCCGTGTGCGGTAGCTTTGCTGGATCAGCTTCAGTTCAGTTACCCGAGACCTCTTCTCATCCTCAGTTGCTGTGTCCTGCCGTAACACTACGATTTTCACGTTGCTCTTTAGAATTGTTCAAAGTCCAACTCTTACATGCCAGCCAAAAAGTAACTTTTCTTTCATCCTGTATCAGACTGAGACGTAAGCCTTAATTCTTAATGTTTTGCAAGATGGGTTCCTGGTGGCTGAGATGAGAGTGGGACACAGCCTCCTGTCTTCCCAGCACCATACTTCCTCGCTGGAGGTAAAGCCGTGTAGCTCCTGGGGTGACCAGGAGGAGAAGGCAGGAGGCAGCTCTTGTAGCTCTGGTCCATCTCCCTTCTTTCCCCCGGACACCACCTTCTTGAGGAGCAGAGCCCACGAGTGGGATTTCCACCGCTGGTGGCACTGGCACTGTGCCCCACGGACAGAGAGAGGTCAGTCCCCGCTCTGATGCACCTCCAGGGCTTCTGCAACTGCCCCCTTCCCCTTAAACCTTCCTGTCACACCGTGCCCCCAACAAATTACCGTGAAAAGCGGCTTAGATGATGAACATTGGAAGTCCTTTACTACTGGAAGTAATAAGTAAAAGGTAAAAATACCAGAACCTATACTTTTGTTCCATTTTTTAGTCCCCCAAAAGAGGAAACTAGAGGTGACTTTGGGAAGAAAGCAAAGACTAAGTATCTGGTTGTACTGCTCGGGCTGAACTCAGGCCGGTGAGGCATCAAATGGGAGGTACAGGCACATTTAAAAAATCTATTTTGCATAATATATTACTAGAAAAAGAAATGTGATTCTGCATGGTTACTAACTTTCATGAAGAAGACAACATACACGCTTTAAAGAAGGAATTTCTCCAGGTATAAAAGTAATCAAAAAGAGGCAGCTTTACCCATGGTCCCATGGCAAAGCTGTAAGTGTTATTGCATGTCATATTTAGTCCACCGCACCCTGCACTTTTCTCAAGATGAAGGGTTATTTAAAGCTCTCTGATGATAAAAAGGTGAAGCAGAGGAGGAATAAGGTCTTGCAGTACAATTTAGAGAAAGAGAAAGCCATGGCTGTTTCGGAGTGGTTGATATTCTGGTTTTATGTACAGAAACACAGCAAAGTCTCCCATGCGCTTTTGCATAAACCCACTGAAAGTCTGCATGCACAATGAAACCTTTTGAAATCAATATTTATTCTTTCCTTGCTTCTCCATGACCCTTGGGGAACTTGTAATGAAGGAGCATGTAGGAGAGAAAGGTAACTTTATTCTCTGCTACTGCAAGACCCTCATAAACAGCTTCAAAGCAAGATGAAAATGCTTTGTGCTCAGGCACCGCTAAGTTTAGTGCCACTGTGTTCAAAGGGTCCTGCTGCAAGTTAAGCTTTAGCTCACAGAGGGGGCAAAAGTCTCATTTTACGTGGGTGTCATTAATTATGGCAAACACATGCAGTAAGCTCCTTTTTTTGTTAGTGATTCATACTGTTAGGACAAATAAGATAATTTTCCTCACAGTACCAGGTAAGAAGAAGAGACTGCTGTTACTTAGCTAAAAGTTCATTAGGATATTGGTGTAGCCTTTTTTGACTGAGCACACAGTGATGTATGTGCTTTATCCCAGTGTCTTTTCGTATCTTAATAACTTCCCTCTGTAGTGGGAGGAATTAAAGGAAAAGACGCTTTGAGGAGAGGTTCCTTAGTTAGATGAAGAACAGTTCCTCTTCATCCCAAGAGCAGGCTTCACTTTTCTCCTGTGCTTCCCTCCCCACTGTATATTTTCCCTTTTGATGGGTCAAAAGTCACACACCTGCCGTTTGTACTCTCCAGGTATGCGATAAGCCCAAGTCACCAGGTCTGGAAAACCAGTTCAATCCCTCTTCTGACCCTTTCTGGCCCGTATCTGCCCCACCACACACCTACCCTGTCCTCTTCGCTCCCTGGGACCTAGAAAAAAAGGTCCAATCTTGGTTTAAGTACTTCCAGTGCTGGGAGCCCCCCAAACCCAGACAGAGCTGTTTCTGGGGGCAATCAGCAAAGCCTGCAGCGCTGGCTGAGGTTCTGCTCCACCGCAAATGGGCCGTTTCTGGCCAAAACATGGTCAGTGTAACCTAAACAACTGTTGCTTCTTTGTTGTACAGTCCTTTCTCCTCTCCTTTGCAAGTGGAAGTTTTTGCAAGACTAGAGTCCCCTGATGTTGGATGCAGGATTTTGCTAGTTAGCAAATCATCATTTTTAATACTGAAGTGTTTCAAGGATATTTCATTCTGGCTTTATGAGTCTTCTGTTTAAATCACTTATACCGAAATCCCTCACGGTAATGCTGGTTTTTCTCCGTGTGTTACAGACGGCTGTTTGTGTGCTGGTGGTGGTGTTGACCCAAGGGATATGATGGTCGGTGGCAAGTACCGACTTGGGAGGCTCTTTCTGCCTTCACAGAGCACCGATCCAGGTGTAACCATGGCAATTTAGTTTCACGCTGTCAGTGACTCGGAGAGAAATGGTGACGTTTGACACGGAGACCTAATCCATTTTTCCTTTTTGCCCTCTCTGTATTTCTTCAGCAGGCTGTAAGCTGTCGTTTTAACAGTCTAATCCTCTGAATCATCCTACAGGTTTGCAAAACACTAAGTAGGCAGAATTTATGTTCTTAAAGGAACAGCTTTAATTCCTCTTGCAATTAATTTATCTCTTTCCTTTATATTCCTTGGCATCTAGATCAGTTCTTGTTCTTGACATCCTGAGGTCAGGTGAAACAAGTGCTTGTTTTTCCCTTCTTTTTGCCAGGGTGCAACAGGGACCAGGGCAGGGGAGCCAGGAGTGACCCCGGCTTTGGTTGTGCCTTGCACCAACAGTTTCCATCCCATGGGGACTGACTAAGGAAGAATTTAATCTTCCTTTGATTACAGAGGAAGTTTCAAAGTGGTCTCAATATTCCTCTGCTTTCCATGCTCTACAGAGGGACCATGGCACATGGCCACCAGCGCTGCCTCGCTCACTCAGCTCACACGTCTTGGGGAAGTGCTCTCACGCCCGAACAGGGGCATGAAAGAACAGGCCCCATCCCCTCCTTCGGAGGTGCTGCTCTCTGAACAAAACCGGTCGCCTTTCCTTTTTGAAGAATCCAGCCCAAGAGGTGCGCCTCAGGCATGCTGTGGGCATGCGTAACGGGCCCTGGGGGACGCAAACATGAGAATCCATTGTCTGAAGAGCGACATTTGGCTGGAGATAAGCCTGGAGTCGTTCAGCCCTGACCAGACCAGGGAACTCGGGGGCATGTGGAGGTGCAGAAGTAGAGGGGTGTCCACTGGGAACAGGGTGGGAGCTCTGGAGTAACCAGTAGGTTTTAAACCAAGGGAGCACACAACAGCCAAGGTGCAAGGGAGAGCCTAGCCTCCACCTTACATCGTCCTGCTCTTTGATGATGGAGGAAATAATAGTAAAATACTTACCACGTAGATAATTTTTTTAACAAAGTTGTATCTCATGTTTGGAAATGCTTTACTGAAAATCAGTAGCAAACGAAGTGATCTTGTTTCACCACCACCACTGGCAGCAGGGGGAATTTATTTCTGTGGGAAATGTGCATTTGCGATTGAGAAACACAAAAAGCAAGAGTTTTAAGGAAAACTTTGTGGTGTTTCACAGCTCTCCAGCAGGCCAAGCACCACCGGCTGCCTAGCAGTAGTTAAAAGGACTGGTCCTTTGAACAGTTCATCTAAGCAGAACTGACCTGCCCTAGGTTTTACATGGGATGTGAACATCCTCTGGTGGATTTGGCCCTTGCTAACTTCTGTTGTGCGGAACTGAATTCTGATCTCCAAAGTCCTGAGCCAATGTCTAAGGCTTTGGCGTCAAACACCACAAGCTGTGTTCAGGTACCTATAGTTGCACATGAAGTTTCATCCAGGGAATGAAGAGCATTCCTCACTCCTTGCTGTAAAATGGAAAGCCAAGAGATGGTTGAAGTTAGTCCTCTTTTCTGCTTCTACAAACATAATCCTTTTCAATGAACTTTTAATACAGACAGTAAAAAATCTTAAACAACAGACTATAAATGTTTAAGAAACAAGCACTCAGATGACGTAATACCCTACAGAGAGATATTTTGGCAGCATGCTGTGTAACACCAAGAGCTTTGCTAAGGCAGAAATTCGGCAAAGACCTAATTACATCTACACTGAGATTGGGTACCTGGTAGAAATTCTCCACGGGGACGAGGAAATTGTATCCCTATCAGACAGAAAGCAATTTGCTATAATCTGAAAATAACAATGTGAAAAGAGGGTCAGCTGGGTAAAATCAGTTCACAGGAAAAAAAAAAAGCAGAGACAGACAAGAAGAAACCATCAGAGTCTGATTAGACAGGGGAAGGAAGGAAAATTGGTACAATATGGCCTAATGTACAGATCCCTGCTCGTATACGCATCAGAGGGTATATTGTCTTCAGTTTTAGCATTAGTGAGACTACTTAGTTTTCACTGTAAAACAATCATGATACTCTACAATCATCAGCAAAGGGTTGCATTGACAGAGACTGATAAATCTCTATTAAACAAATAAACTGAACCCTCCAGCAATAAGGAATATGCAATTAAAGCCTGCATACCACAGAGCACACGTCACTGGCTGCCTTAAATCTAGGCTAGCGCTTGCAGGAAGTGTGAAGCACGGTTTAAATTCCTACAGCAATTAATCAGTACATTCCATGTCCCCGTAGGCGAAACAGACTCTGTCCCTAATTCTCCATTTCCATATTCAGTGAGAATGAACATGGAGATCCATACTGAAAAAGGGAATCCATGAGCTGAAGTCCCCTGGGCTGCGTTCGTGGAAATTGAGAGTAACTCTCTTGAAAACAAACTACCTACTTTCCACGTACCCAATGGTAGCAGAAAATAGAATACTATTAAAAAAAATTATATAGTTTCTAAGATGATACTTTTTGTCTAAGGATATAAAGAAATCTTTGTGCTACACCTGAAGTAGCAATTGCCTAATTTGTGTTACTAGCAAACAAAGTAATAAGGCCATCAAAATCTACCAACTATTTTATCTTGACAGTTACTAAATTTGCTCAGGACTATTATAACAGGCTAAATTTCAGTGAAACAACTCCTTTCCTAATGTATGCAGGGTTTTGCATATTTGGATGAATAAAAGGTTGTTAGATAGTGATACAATCCTGTCCTGAATATGGGACATCTTCCAATTCATCTTGGGAGTATCACTTCTCCTGTAAAACTCCTGAACATCAAGCAAGGTCCAAACATTGCTGCTACGTTTCCCCCATTACAGAATTGATTCTAGCCTAGTGTGATTTTGATGAAATGCCATTCAACAGAAAACATGGTTAGTGTGAGAAGGAGAAAACAGAAGTGAAAGAGAAGAGAAAAATAATCAGGTTTTGTGCTAAAGCCTGTCAGAAATTACTTCTTTGGGTCTTCGAGTTTCTTCAGAGACGCTTTACTCTGCCTTATATAGCATAGGACTGTTTTCATATCTTCTACAGAATTTCAAGATTTATTATTCCTAGCTTTCCACCATGACAAAGGAGACCTTCCCCCCCCCCCGCCTAGTCAAAAGCAGGAGCAAAGAGATACAACACAGACCTTCTCCATGCTCCTGTTTCTGAAACGGGAGCTGGGCCGTGGCGGTGGCAGTGTCCCTGCTCTGCCCACGCTGGACCAAAGGCTTCAACGCGGACATCTCCCATCCCAGAGTATTTTGTGCATTAGCGTCTGGCACCGTGGTAGCCTCGCTGCTGATAAGGGTTGACATAAATACTAAGTAATAAATAAGCAGCCACAGAGGAAGACGTTTCAGCATCTCCTGTGTACATATTACTGAAGGTGGATCCTTGCTCATGGCCAGGGACTACTCTTACTCTTCAGAAAAGAACTCTATTGCAGAGGGAAAAACATGAAAAGCAAGCAATCACTTCTGTAGAAACCTTGCAATTTGGGCCCTGAACAAAACTCCTTTGATATAGCAAACTCAAAACATGACATTTAACAGATTTATGCAGTTCGAGTAACTTCATCTGAAAGAATCAGGGTAATTTCAGTCATTCAGAGATTCATTCATTTGTGGCCACCTGCACAACTTCCTGCCTTTCAGTGGGTTGTGTCTTCATCTGGATCTTCGTGAATGACTCAGTTCTGTTTGATGCATTTATTTTGCATCTCGTATCTTCTGAAAACACATATTTAACGCAAACTGTGTATGATACTTTAGTTCTGTTTGTTTTAAAAATGCAGTCTGAGCTACAAATGATATATTCCTGAAGATGAAAAAAAAAATTAAGACCATAGGAATGGTGAACGCTGTCATGTAAAAACCAGAAATTTTCCACTGTCAGATGGGACTGTGCAAAATATCAACTAGGAAGCAATTTGAGGCTACTCATCTAAAACTCTCCTTCTGTGATTAAGCTGGTGTGAGAGAGAATGAGTCACGTTATTTCATGGCATGCTTGACAAAAGACATCTGTGTTGTGGGACTGTGGATCAGAAACATCTTGTATTCTACTCCAGCAGCATTCACTGAGTTGCACTCGGGTCCCAAGGGTGTCTGGAGAAGAAAACGTGATGAGCAAAGCGTGTGCTGCCAGGGCACTCAACACAAGCCGGAGGTCAGAGCTGTTACAAACACCTGGCTGCGTGGCCGGCCTCTCAAAACCAGCCAGCGGCTTTTGGGTACTGAACTAGAGCAATCTTAATAGGTTCTGGATTTTCAAAACACGTAGCAGATTGCTCTGAAGACTGAGGCCTCTTTATGGGACCTTGAATCGGAGACACTTAAATACTAGCCATGCTGAAGCACCAGGCCCTAGGGGACTAACGTTACATAGCCTGTTTCGAAACTCTCTGCCTCACCATTTTACTGCCCTGTAGTTCCAGTTCTCTGATGGATTTTCTATAAAAACTTTGAATTAAATACATCACAAAGGTATGTAGGCATTAATCTTTTTCTCATTACCTTTCCTCTTGGCCCTCAGATTTCACTTCCAGGGCCTTTTCAGCTTTTATGTTCTTTAAAACTAGAGTCACCTATGGAGAGATTTCAGCACTCAAAGCAGTCCTCCACTCTCAGATTAGTAGTAAAGATGTGAAAAGAAATTTATATTGACAAGATAAAAATACATACCCATTCACTGGTTTTTATTGTTCAGGAGACACTGAAGAAATCCTGAAATTTGACCCACCCAAAGAGTTTAAGTATCAATTGCTAACGTGACCTTTTGCAAGCTGTTTCTTTATCAAGAGGATTATCAGTCATGATTTATGTACTGGTGGTGAGCAAGAAATCTAAGCAATTCTTTGTAACTGCGTAAGCTGCTGGGATGAGAAGAAGAGTTTCGAACCACCGTCACTTTTGCTGCACAGCAGTTTTTATAGCATCACTTTGGAGTGATGTCAAAAGGGCTTATTGGACAAACTATTTAACTTATCTTGGTAGACTCAAAAAGAAAAAAACCCAACCTAACATGAAGACCTGGGATCCAATGCAAACTGTATGTCAACCTTTCAGGCATGTTTTCATCAGGTTAGCTTCCCCCCCGATTCATCAAAGCCTTTGTGTAGGATTCATAGCACTACATAAACATTAAACTTCTTGCCTAGTGGAAAATGGCCGTCCCAACATGCCTTACGGTAGTGGTTTTCTTGGAAGCAACAGTTTCTTAGGGCACGGTTGGAATTGCATTTGAAACACTTCTGTCTCTTCCAACGTCAGTCTTTATGAACGTGCCAAAATAAGCATAATCGAGTTCAACCATCATTCATTTCTCCCATCCCAGTAGGAAGAACTCCTGGAAATATTTTAGGACTCTATTGCATGGAAGCTACTTCTGAGTTTGCCCAGCTCTTAGAGGTTATTACTAAGATGCAAGGTTTGCCAAGAAGTAACAGGATTTTATTTCTGTGGTTTTGCAAGTGTTTTGGTGAGACCAATAAACCAAGAGAGAAACTGGTGATTCCAGCACATAGTGATCCTAGTTCATACTTCATAACGCTTCTAGAAAACTCTTTAGTTGTATCACTCCTTGCATAAGTTTCAGACATTGCAAGATGTTCATGCTGATATTCAAAGACAGAAAACTGGCTGTTACACCACCCTCAGTATGCCAACGTTGTGCATGCAGGAACACTGCTTGGCCAACCATGCCGAGGGTAACAGCACACACTCATTTCGGTCGTACCAGAACAGTAACAGATCCCTTTGGCTACATTTAACAAAAACTGTTGAAACTCTTTGTTGTACACGTAGTATCACAAACATGCAATATTATACTTCTGCCATTTTTGGAGCTGACAAGTTCCAGCAGATTTTGAGAAATCAGATAAGCTACAAGCAGATTCATGTTTAAGGCCTGTTGTTCAGAATGTGCAGCTGTAACTGCAGGTAATGAATGCTCCTGCAGCGGAGCTTCAGAATGTTACGTCTCAAGACTAAAAGAAAAGGAAGAAAGAAATTTTGATACCTGACATTTCAGGGGGAATACACCGCTATGAAATATTTCTAAGAAAGAGTTCTCCATTTCCACCTTGAAATACACATTTTTATTCCACAGTGTTTAATTAGCTTTATGGCCACTTCCTTGGAAATGAAATGTCAATCAAGTAAACAGTTCACATTTTCAAAACAAGCACTTACCAGGATACATCTTAATGATCGTGCTAAGCCTGGCAATTTTGCTATCATCATACTTTTCTTCTTCAATCTACATAATAAATTACTCTGTACCATACAGCTTTCATTCTTCTCTTTTCTTCAAACACAATTGCTTTACTCATGTTGGATTTTAACAAATTCACATGCTCAAAGATATTCTCCTAAAAAAATTATCAGGTCACACACCAACATGGCAATTGTAAAAATAGTAATAAAATTGTTGTCATCCTTACAGACTAGCATCCTGCTAAGTCAAAACCTCTCTGAGCATTGTAAAGGATGGAGGGCCAAACATAGGTCTCGGCCAAGTTAGTGCAATTCTGTTGACTTCAAAAGGAATGCATCCGCCCTGTGAGATTCCTTCTGTATAAAAGCTTCCTTGGAAGGTTAATGGAAATGAAGCTTTCATTCTATTCTAGATTTTCAAAAGGGACAATTTATCCTTTATCACTGGGCAAAAATGAATTTTCCAAAGTATTAATGAATTTCTGTCTCATCCATGCTTTGAAGTTTCGATACCATTCTAAAAGCTTTTTTCTCCTTTGAATCTTTTCTTGTAAGCTCATTTTTTTTTCTTTCTCTAGAACAGCAGGAAGCTCTTTCCAGTTTTTAATAAAGATAAATGGAGCCCCCATGGTTTTTAATAATTGTAATGGAGCACTGTGGTACATTGATGAATTTCCGCAATCACCCGGCGTCATTACATCTTCTATAACAGGCAGAGATCCATATGAACAAGCTTCATAAATTCTATAGCATTCTGTATTTATTCCCACTGGGCACAGTGTCAAATCACTCTGCAGCAAGGCATCCTGATAGTTTTTGAAACTTTCATTTGTTTCTTGAGGCTGCCACCTAGGAAAGTAAAGGGGTTGAAAATTAACATTTTTCCCACAGGCATTGCAATGAAAAAAATAGAGATATGCTTTAATTTCAATTATTTATAGAACTGAAAATGTTGTCAATGTAAGAATTTTATATTACACACACAATCAATAGGCTTTCACTGTCAGTCTTAACTATTCTTAAGGAGTCTTCTAAAAATTTATTGAAAACATCACTGTTAAAAATAGACTGTAAGACTTTTTAGATATGGTCCTTTTAGGAAATTATTAATACTTAGAAGTGTAAGAAATAAAACATCCAGGGAGACACTCAATGGACTTTTTAAGGAATTTTTTTTTTGGTCTCAAATGCTTTATATCAGTAGAGGTTTGCTCTTCAAAAGTCAGGATGTAAAGCAATCCGTTAACCTGAATCCATCTGCCTGAAGTGCCTCAGAAAGTCTGTGAGACGAGTTTATGTCACAGATACAATCCATCTCCTGAGATTCTTCATCAGGGTACCTGAGGTCTTCCTAAGCACTACTGTGCCTGCTATCAAATGTTTTACAGGTATTGCTTGGCAAAATTAACTAATACAATCAGAACCCTATTCCTGTTAGTGAAAAGATCTGTTCTACCTACTTGAAATAAAGAGCTATGCTGTACAGATTAAATCCAGTCTCTTATATGGAACACAACAAAATACAGCTGTATTTTTCTTTTACTAAGACATTAATACACACAAGGTACAAGACAAATATTTCTTCTCCCACCATAATCAAACGTACATATAAGAAAAAGACGGTCTTTCTATGTAGTATACGTAGATATTTCTATGTATTTAAAAACATGTTTTATGTAAAATATAGCAACAGAAAGGCTGTTATGTTATGAAGACCTATACAAAGAGTCTCAACAATGTTCTCTGTTTTAATTATGACTGGTTACCTTTATTTGTACTATTTTTAAACACTCAAAAAAGTATTGGTAATAATGAACCAGGCCAAAAAGTTTGAATATTTTCAGAAAGTAAATAAAAGTCTTACTGTTCTCTGGCTGCAATCCAGCAAAGTTTGTCAAGCCCATCCTGCTTCAGAATTTCCATCAGGGTTTCCCTAGAAGAGTTCTTATAAACCGTTCCTAAGAAATTACATAGATATGATCTCGGATCATGTAGCATTGACCAGCTGGGTTCTACAACTGGAAAATTTCTGTAGCTGTAAAAACAATGTATACATTAGAAAACTGTATGTTTTATGTCAAAGAAAAAACATTTTGCACCATTTCATCTTTACTGCAGCAGATTCTAAGACTAAAACCACCTATTTGTTGCCAATCCACATCTATAAACACAGACAGACCTACAAACAAAGCAGTGCAAGTCCTGTCCTAAAAGTTGGTCTTTATTCCCTTTACCCCCAGCACTCTCTTCAGAGGCTTTCCAGAACACTCACATCTTCTTTTGACATCAGAGATATTATGTGTGCATGTCAGGAAGTAGCCTTGAGAAACATGCTTTTTCAAAAGCAGCTGTTCTTGCCGCAACCACTAGTTTTGACTGAAACCGCCAGGTTAATGGTAACTATGGAGTTTAAGTCTCACCTAACTTAAGTCTCTGGGCATGCTGATCAATTGAGAGTACCACTGGTAACCCCTCTCAAAGGAAAATCTCACTTTGATCTGGGTGGACTTCATTCATCTCATCTTTTGGCTACTTAACAGCTTGTCGTCCAAGCTATTTAACTTGTCTTTTTGGACTCAACAAAACCAATGCAAAGTCCTGGGATCCAATGTAAACTGTATGCCATCCTTTTAGACATGTTTTCACTACATCAGGCATTTTTTTGACTGATTCCTCAAATCTTACATCACTTATTTTGGTCAGCATGACAGCCAGTGAAACACTGCTTTGGCTGAAGGTCTGGCACTAACTTTTTCATTACATGAACTTAGTATTTTTCTGGAACAGAGGAATGTTAAAAAAGTTTGTGCTCCTTCACGTTCTCAAGACAGACATTCCTTCTAATGTTACTCTTTTTGATGGATCACTGTTCTACTTCCCTGTTGTTTCTTTTTTTGTAAGAAAAGCTATACCCTGATCCCAATTCTTTACTGGTTTCAAAGGTAGTCTCTATTTCACAGTGATTTCTTCATTGTCGTTAATAGTTCTAAAGACATACTGAATTTCTTTACCTTCCCAAATTTTGAATGAACAGTCCTTTCCTCGTTCTTCTCCTGTGTGATGAATGTTAATTCACCTACTTTCAGAAAACCATTTTTCCTTCACGTCAAATATTTTTGCAGGATTCTACATCGTTATTTTCCCTCCTCACTTGGAAAATCTGGCACATTTGCATACCTTTAACCACAATTTTTACAACTGTTGGTCTGCAAGGGCTGCAAAGCCCCATTCTGATACCTGATATTTCTCCACCCAGCTCTGTACCCCAGTTTACTGTTGTAACTGTTGCTGCTTTCTGTTATCTGTCACTTTAATCCTTGCATCTCAAAACTCAACTTCTTTTTGCTTAGGAACTTCCAATGCCATCAAGAATCCAAATTTAGTGTATTTCAATGACACTGTGAGCAAGTTCAAGCTATGTATAAAAACTCCATATAGTTTGCCAACTGGCTCAACACAGGATATTGAATTCAAATTCAACACAAGATATGAAAATAATCCTGTATTCTTTTCATCTTATATTACCATAAGTAGCTAAAACACTATTAACTCTGTTAATAAGGAGTAAAAATGCATCTAACTGACACAAACCTTTATTTACTCCACATAGTTTGAGCACTAAGTATAACAAAAATGTTTTTGTGAGTAAGAAGTTAAGTCAGTTTACGTTACTGTGCTACTGGAGTATACGAATTCCAAATGGGAGGCATCAATTTCCTTTTCAGAACCATAAACAGGGGCTACAAAAAGCACCACCAGTACCACCCCTTTCCTTTCCTAAACAAACAGTAGTTGGAACTTAAATACATAAATATATTTTAAATCCCCATGTCACTGGTACATATTACATCAGCAATTATGATAAATCTCAAGAGCAAATCTACTGAAGAAAAAATAAACAAACAGAAAGCCTCACCAGACACAGGTTCATTTTTCTTTAAAGCTCCTTATATCCTAGCATTCTTTTATCATTTTTATTGCTAAATGCAATTTCCAAAGATTCCAACTCTTGATTTAGAAAATCATTAATCAGATCATGTTCTACAATTTACTTACTAGAGTTGTTTTGGGCATCAGCAGTAACGTTCAGACTTATTTTTCATACCTCATGCATAGCAATTAAGTTTCGAGTGCAATTTGTGTCTATAGCACTTACGTAGCTACTCCTAAAGGCCACTGGAAAATATCTTCTTCATTTACCAATGTGTAGTCATATGTAACAAAGAGTAGATTTACAAATCCACCATTTCTTTTCAGGTATGGTTGAATCCATTCATTCTTGCACTGCTCATTTCCAAGCAGCACAACCGCTACACGTTGTATTTTATGAGTCTGAATTAATGTTTGTGCGTAATGCAACCACTGAGCGGCGTAAGCAATCTTTGCTTTTTCTCTTCCATTCAGAACTAACACAACATTTTCAGCTTCAACTGAGAAGTAGCCAGGAACTACAGATGGACCAGTGATGAAGCTGTGAAAACCAAAATACAAACAATAAACATCCTTAAGACAAATTATCGACCTTAACCCTCTAAACATCCTTACTATACAGTCTGTACTCCAGAGATTTTTTTTCTTCAATAAAGTAAATGCAATGTACTGCAAAGTAACTGTGCGACTGTAACCATTTCTGTTGTTAGTATCTACAGCTTAACACAGGAATAAAGCTGCCTTCATCTTTATTCATGAAAAAGGAGATTTAGACTTAAATGAAAATAAGGTATTTTGTCAATAAATTAGAAATAATACCATATTCAAACCTCAAAACATGGGTAAATCAATGAACCTTAAAAAAAGGACGCACTCTGATGTTCACTTCAGGTCAAACTTTTTCTTAATTCCAGTAATAACCAATGAATACTGTATTAGAACAAGAGAGAGGCCCTCCCCAAAATCTGTGAAGAGTATACGAAACCAGGCATCATTATGAAGGACAGTTAGCTGGTCTGGCATACTACTCTTCTCTGTAATTTTGGTTAAGGTCAGACCAAAAAACCACTGTGTCATCTGATACTGAGTAGAATCTGTAACACAAGAAGTACCTGTCTAAATGTAAACTTACGTTGCTTGTGTGACCCAAGTCAAACTTGCGGCTCTGATGTAAGTTAGTAAGCACAAACTTTTTATGTAGAAAATTGCATTTCTAGATCTTGTACAGTGTATTTAACAGAGGAATTTCAATCATATAGCAAAATCATTAAATCACTAATCATTTACAAGTATCTGACAGCACCCATTTATGACCTGCAGTGAAGCAAGCCAGTGTTTGCCAGCTCCTGCTCTTCAGTTAACTGCTGTGTTAACAGACTATTGACTGAACTCAACGGATTAGGATTACACAGCTTGGGAAAGAGGAAAAAACTAGCAAATTTTTTTTTTTTTCCCAAGAGTTAGTTTGGTGTTGGTTTTCTAGGTCTGATGTATTACTACAGTTTTTCAGCTACCAGCAAAAACTTAATTTAGAATAAGCATGAGTTTTAACTCATGAAGTGCTGAGACTGACAGCTAGTTTCAATGCAAGTGTGCTTAGTGAGGAAAAGAAAATTCACAGCAAAAGCTGTAAAAACTACTCCAGTGAGGTTATCTTAAGCAGACTGACCTTAGGGAAGCATATTCTAATCCTGAGTAAAGCTGACATGCTGCTGGCTGGGTGGGAGTGGCATATTTTGCAGCCAAGGTTCATGAGACATGATTTGAAATCAAGACTTCAAATAGATTAAATGTAAGTCAGGTCAAGACTTAAATCCAAAGTTTAAAAGACAATGTGAAAAGAATCACTGAGATTCAGAAGACAGAACACCTCCAGCATCGGAATGGCTAGAACAGCAAATAGGATATGTAGTCGATCCAGGGACGACCCTGTAAAAAGAGACCTGGGGGAAAAGGGTTTTACCTATGGACACAGTGTTATGAGGCCATCAACTTTACAGGAATAACAGGATGTACAGGTGGGGAAGCAATGACCTGTGTGTAGGAAAATACAAAGTTTGACAGCATAAAATTTTAGTGGGGGAAAAAAGAAACACTACGGAAATCCCATACTTTAATAATAAAAACACAGTGCTAAGGTTGTACTATTAACTCCCAGTCAGAACACAATTGGGATTGGGAAACGTAAGGGAGATTACAGAAGCTGCAAAATTAAGGCAGTACTACTAAGAGATTTTCACTACTCACACAAAGGCTGGATCAAGGACGGTATGGGGAGATTACATTTTTTGGACTCGATAAACGACTTGCTTCCTATCAAGTCCTTGCTTTTCCGTATCAGTATTAGAACCCATATGAGAAGATGCTATTCCAGACTGGGTCTTCCAGACCTAATTCCAAAGGTGTTAGTCAGACAGCCATTCAGTAATAGCAATATGATTAAGTTTAACACTGCAGCAGGAGAGAACATACCAAATACATCTACCGCAGAGATACTCCATATGCAATAAAGGACTTACTTAAAAATGAGAAAATCAAGAAAAGAACTCTGAAAGGATTAGCCCAAGTAACACGAAGCTTGCAAGGAGCTTGTAGACTGTTCAAAAACACTGTGTAGGAAGCCCAGGCATGCTGTGTGCCTCAGTCCAAAAAGGAAACAACACAGACCCCCAAAATCTCTATGGCTTAATAGAAAAGTCAGGGAGGCTGTCAAAGGGCAGCACTGAAAACTATGAAAAGTTTGCCCAAAAAAGGAGGACACCAAAGCCCATAAAATATTGCTCATGCAATGCAAACAGAAAATTAAGGCTAAAAGCAATTTGAAAAGCACCTTGTAAAAGGATGTTCTGGCTGACAGGTAAATGTTCTTTAAATATATGAAAATCAAAATATATAAAAAATATACCAAAAAGACAACTAGAGAACTGGAGGGACAACAGTTTGAAAAGTGTTTAAAATGGGATGACAAAGCCATAGCAGACAAGATTCCCACAGCTAACTCATTCTTTTCAGCAAGAAACAGAAAGTAAAACACCACAAGTATTCTGTCAAATGGAGGACTTGGACCTGGACAACATTCACTTGAGAGTGCTGAAGGAACACAAACACGGAATCGCAGAACTGCTGGCAAAGGTGTGCAGCTGTCATTGTGAAGAGACACTACACCTGATGAGAAGAGGTCCGCCAGTGTCATTCCCATCTGCAAAAACAACTTGAGAGGACTCTGGAGCAGACCAGTCAGTATGAATTCCCTCTCTGGAAGACTCTAATAAATAGTAAGATCACTGGATCTTATCAAAAGGTAAGATCACTGATCACATATGTGGATAAACACTGCTGGAAATGAGTAATCCTGTCTCACTAACCTGATGGAGATCTACAAGTGCCTCAATAAGAACACAGATAAAGGGGATTCCATCAACATAGTGTATTCAGATTTTCAAAAAGCTTCACCAAAGGCTATTAAGGAAAGCAAACTGCCACAAGCTATCCTTGGCGGAATCCTTTGGCAGGTAAAGGAATCTTTGCTGGTTAACTCTGTTGATCAATATACTTTCATTCTGGCATGAATCGAGATGGTTGCAATTTGCCTAAGGAGGACAGGAGAATGGGACTTAAGAACTGCTGAACAATTGGGGTTAACAGGGATTGGGGGAAGGCAGCAGTGAATGTTTATAAAATAGAGTAGGTGTGACTCTCAGTGGAACAGAAATTTAGGAATGCTCTTACTTAACAATAAGAGATGATAAGTTGGGCTCTCCCTCCTCTACAACATCCTCCTAGATGACACAAGAGAAAGACGTGAATTGCTTTAGGCCAAGGAAAGTGCTAAACACTGCTCTCCTACGTCTTCTATGAATGCGCCAACACATCACTAAAAATCCACAGCTACACAGTTCCTTCTCCACTCGTGTTTTTAAGTAAATGTCCCTGCATTTCATGCAGAAGTTGATACTTTCAGCATTCTTTAGACAATGTCCTGGTTTCAGCTGGGATAGAGTTTTCTTCCTAGTAGCTGGTACAGTGCTACGTTTTGGATTTAGTGTGAGAATAATGTCGATACCACACTGATGTTTTAGTTGTGGCAAAGTAGTGCTTACCCTGAGTCAAGGACTTTTCAGTTTCTGATGCTCTGCCAGCGAGGAGGTGCACAAGCAGCTGGAAGGGGGCACAGCCAGGACAGCTGACCCCAAACTAGCCAGAGGGATATTCCATACCCTGGCATGCCCAGTATAGAAACTGGGGGAGTTGGCTGGGAGGACTGCTTGTCGACAGGCTGGGCATCGGTCAGCGGGTGGTGAGCAATTATGTTGTGTATCACTTGTTTTTCTTGAGTTTTCTTTCTGTCTCTCTGTTATCTCCCTTTTCATTACAATTATTATTATATTTTACTTTATTTCAATTATTAAACTGTTCTTATCTTAACCCACGGGTTTTACCTTTCTTCTGGGAGGAGTGAGCGAGCAGCTGTGTGATGCTTAGCTGCTGGCTGGGGTTAAACCACAACAGTCCTTTTTGGTGCCCAGCATGGGGCCCAACGGGTTGAGATAACAACAAATCTGACTGGAGCACGTTAGAACAAATTTGTTATAAGTATTCATTATAAGCGTTCAAACAGTCGCTGGTCACAATGTTGACTGATTTGCCCTCAAAGTTGGTGTGCTTGTTCTTAAAGTTGTGTTATGTAATTGCTTACTCACAGTATACGCTCCCTGTTGTGCCAGCTTATCACCTGTGGGAACTGGGCTAGAGTTACCATGTTGTACGTTCTAACACTGGCTTAGGATAGGATAGAACTGCTGGTGGTGAAACCAGTCTGGTATTTGTACTCAGCACTGCAGTCACCTCTGTACTTTGGGAGCCATCTATTGGAAACTATCAATAATTACACGTTTTACCTCAGCGAGCCAACCTACGAAGGAGACATCTTCCCACATCTTCTTCTCTGCCAGGCTAATTACAACAGTGTTCTAAAATTTTGAAATTTTTTAATATCCTTGGGATGTTGAAACCAGTATGTTCCTAGTGCTAGGAACTAGCACGTTCCTGAATGTGGTTCAGGTCTTGTTTAGGGTTAAGCAACCATCTGCGGCTACTCCGACCCCTGCGACAGGCACTGCAGCTACTGAGACCCCTATGACAAGCACTGTGGCTACTCAGACCCCAGTGATGGGTGACACAGCTGAACCAGAGAACCAACCCGTGCTGGCACCATTCGCCCCTATACACAAGAAGAAATGGACACAGAAGTCAGCTCGTTTAGTAAAGGAGGATAAAGCAGGGCCATCACAAGAACAGGAGGATGAGGCAGAACAAGAGGTAACCACTCAATCCCTATCCCTGAGTGAGCTTTGGAATATGCAAAAA
The DNA here is from genome assembly GCF_000690535.1 of Cariama cristata. NCBI lineage: Eukaryota > Metazoa > Chordata > Aves > Cariamiformes > Cariamidae > Cariama > Cariama cristata. The sequence goes on from NW_009610206.1 coordinate 30,977, forward strand.
GATTTCAGCTGTCATCCAGGTGAGCACATTATCACTGGGCTGCTCTGATGCTGCGATATGGGGGCTAGTAGCCTGGAATTAGAGGGTAGGGAAGCCAAGCAGCTGAGATCCCTTTCCAGGGAAGGGGGCATGACAAGGTGATTGGAAAAGGGACACAAATCCTCAGCCTCTGGAGGCAACTCCTGTCAAGTGTGAAGGAAAGGTATCCCTTCAAGGAAGATGTTATACGTCACCCAGGCAAGCAGACCACCATGGAGAGAGGTATCCAGCACCCAAGGGAATGAGCCGGACTAGAGATGATTACCATGACCTGAACAATATGCAGCCACCCCCAGATCCTGACAAAGTCCAGCGCACACAAACTATGTGGCAGAAATTTGTACAGAACACACCATCGTTGTATGCCAACTCACTGGCATTAATGACCTGGAGAGATGAAGAGGCACTGATGGCAGATGAAGTGGCTCAACAACTTCTTTGGTGAAAACGTGAAGACATCAAAATCTGCATCAAATATGTGTATTTTCCATCATAAATATACAAAATGGGCTTATTCATGTAACTATGTTCAAGTGATATTCTGGCATTTTTGTGTCTTTAGATCTGATATTCTTTAAAAAACATTCAGGAGAGCTCTACATTTTAACAATCACTAGACTTACCAGAAAACTGCACAGCAGCACATTTCTCCAAATACGTTGCCTCAGCTAGTTCCATCTAGCCTCATCTAGTAATCAAATGGAGATCATTTACCTCAGCCAGGCAATAAAGAAGATAAGATTTTTCTAGAAAAAATCTTATAACCAGCGAGCAGCCAAAATAATACAAAATAACATTTCCAATTTGAGCAAAAAGTAGAACTTCAGCTATTTCACTTCAGAATCCTAATCATTAAAATAAGTTAATTTGCATATTTTCTATACTTTGCACAACAAGTTCCTACTAGCCTGTCAAATTTTAACCTCTGTTATGTTGGTTCCCAACTTAAACTTTGTATTTTTATAGGATCTAGCATCCAAGTTGAAGTTAAAATAAAGACTTTATTATCCCTGGTTCCTCTAAGCATAACAAGAAGATATTTAAGTGCTCGTACAGAGGTCTTTCTTTGACAGATGCATGCCCTAAGGAACCATGTGAGGTTATTATTCATCTGAAACAGGCACATCAGAGAGAAAATAACCATAATCAGTCAAGTGACAGACTCATTAAGTGCAGCAAATTATTTTCATATTATAAACATGAAAAGCAAAGGCTTGAAAAAATTCCTCACGTCCATACCAAGGAGACAATCTGTCTGGTAGAGTGCCATTGATTTCTATAGCTTCTGAGATTTTAATTCTGGAAACAAAATAGTCTCTTCCCACTAAGCTAACACTACAGGCACTGGTTCCTATTCAAAGAAAGTATTGTATCCTTTCTCCAAATTTGTGAATGGAAAGCTCTATTGCTCTGTCAAGGAGGCTACCAAGATGCAGTAGCAACATTCATAGTTGATTCTCTAATCGTGTAGGATCAGGTTACATTCGCAGACAAGGAATACAGCAATTTTTTTAAAGACTATGTCATTTTATCTATTTCCTTAGATGTAAGACAGAGTGTTTAATAATTGCTATGTTTAAAATATTTGTAATCACTTTGAATGTGACATAGGCATTACTGAAAAGATTTGATGGCCTGTACCATGTACTTGGTCAGATTCATTGATACACAATTCAAAGTGGTAAAAAACTTATGTGATTACTTAAAAAAAAATCTTTTCAATTCAAAATCACATATTTACTTCAAACATTACCTGCAAATTTCAACTAAAACCCTGTGTTACTGTGTGAGGAAAAACTACCTTTCTGAAGCAACACATTTTTCAGAAGTTAAATTCACTTAAGTGTGCAATTTATGCTTTAAAAGAAAACTTTTGTAACAGATGGGTCCTGGTGCAAGTGATTAAATGTTGTAGGAGAGCTACTACTGAAGACTGGCAAACTGGCCAAACAGATGAAAAATCCTTCAGCTCTCACTGTATCTTTACAGAAAGCCTTAAAAATGGTATTAAATAGGACCTCAGAGAAAAGTTGTGTATCATTCACTAAACAATACAAAACGTTGGACGATAGTCTTAAAACATGCATGATCACAGATCAAAATCCATTTTTAAAGCAAACAATGCTTCAAGTGTAATCTTCCTTTACGTATAAAATTTTGCTTTGCAAATCAAGCAGTTAACCAGATGCTGGGTCTCACAGATTGTTTTTGTTATAAACAAACAAATTACAGTTCTGATACAATCCTATTCATGACTGAATGAGTGAAGACCCTTTTTGTGAATACAACAGAAACCAAACAGCAGGAGACATCTTGTCTCACAACTCCATGCTTCTTTCAGTCAACTATCAGCCTCAAACTCCAGTTCTTAAGACCGTCCTCAGGGTTGTATTTCCCCCTCTCCTGAGGTCTTTTGGCTGCCCTCCCTCTCAGCATTGGTAAGTCTTCCATGTTTCTTTCAAATACACATATCTTCATAAAACAGCAGATGAAACTGCTCCTTAGTTTTCTGTTTTTTCATAGTGACATGTTTGGGCTACAATTTGCTGGTTTTATCAAGTATGTGTTTCCATGAACAAATGTAACCGTTCATTCTTTGTGATAATTTTGAATTGGAAGTTGTGTGCATGTTCCATAGTTATCAAAACCTGACAAAATTAAAGTATTTGCAACTGACATTAAAATAACCACAACTTTGAGATAGACAAAATAATGCACCTGTGCATCTTATCATGTTCTTTAACTTTCCAATGCATCATTTGTTAAAGTTAAGATAACTGAAGTCAATATCATGCAGCTAGTACCTGAAATATGTTTTTCCTGCTTTTTGGCTTCCTTCTCTCCACTGTGCAGTCGCATCAGCTGGCTCAAGGTGCCCTCCAAAAATATGTTGCCAAAGGTAAAGACCTACATAAATGAAGATATGATAGAGAACTTGAATGCACAGATCCTAGCATTTCTGGGAAATGAAAAAGCATAATAATGTAAGAACTCTGGAAAGAAATGCCAGAGCTTCTTATATAATATGGACACTGCTTCCCAAATTCTGTATGACTTCAGATTAGTTAAGATTAATTTTTTCACACATTGGGGCATTTAAAAAGATTATTTGGCTGTCAAAATATCAGTAGATGAAGATATACCACACTACCACTTCTGTTCGCATCTCACATACCACTTAAAAACGAGCAAATATTAATCAACATTTTAAGGACAAGCATACTTCTCTTAAGCTTTTGTGAAACACACCAAATTTTTGTGATGGAATGCATCACTCTGTAATATACCAATGTGTTCTACAATGCTACAGGAAAGTTCAACCGAAACTTGAAATTTTACATTATCAAAAAAGTGAAAATAAGAACAATGATATGTCTTTAGCAGTAGTTAAAGAACTTGAGAGGACCTTGGCCCCAAGTTTATGTAGAGAGAAAACTCAGTGTCTTCTACAACAGAAGAATTTCCAAGTTCATCAGTGGCAGCAGTACTGCAGCACAGAAAATGCCTTATTTCTCTCTGTGGGATGCTTTATTTCACAAAGTATAAATGTGACAAAAAAAAATATTCTGGTTTAGCCAAATAAGAGGCCCATCCTCGTGTTGTATTGTAAGCTACATTGCATTCAAAAAGTAACTCTGTTTCTCTGCTATTTGAGCCATTTTCTTTGACAGATGTGAAAAACAGCCTCCAAAAGAACTGATACAAAGAAACCGGAGTCTAACTACTCTTGTATTGGTATTGACATAAATTTGAGTAACAGCTACCACTTCCTTAATGCTCTTCATGTACAGATATCCATATTATTTAATCATATACATAAATTTTAGTCATTAAAATAAGGTAAAGGGTTGTATCAGAAAGGTTAAGTGATCAATAGACATTGATTACATCTGCTTACCAATTGCTGCTTTGCCCCAAATCTGTACTCTAAGCCTAGTTTGTTCTAGGTGAGATCTTGCACTTTTTATCATCTTAAGATTAGCTTCATATCTCTGCTGAGAAGCAACCAGTTCGTTTTTCTCGTCCCCTTCCCATGGATTCCACTCCTCATTTCCCAAGGCAACATGACCTAAGAAACGCCAAAGCATAATTTACATTAAAACCCCCCAGATTTACAAATTTGGAAAACTGACGAATTTTCAGGACTTCAGAATTTCGAACTGCACCCGACAACCCTCCCG